>NW_024879144.1:137488-437488 GCF_018340385.1 Cyprinus carpio | reverse complement strand
CGCAGGGTTGTAGGGTTCCTCATTGGAAAGGGGCCTGTATCATCTCTTCTTACAGATACAGTCATTGTTTTCAGAGTCTGTCCTAACCCTAACTGACTGCAGAAGATGAGGTGTCACCTTTTGTTTTCCAGATGGATGTTCTGACCTTTCTTCCCCTCAAAAAACACCTGCACAATGCAGTGAGGATGGAGGTTCAGATGTAGATAGTGAGTTAATAGTGTTTTTCATCAAGGCAAGATAATAATTTATATTACACCTGCCTTTAGTTATAGGACCCTAATGGAACCAGCCATTTACTAATCAAGGATATGTTAAAAATTAAAACTATTAAAAGACATAAGATGAATAGCATTTATGATTTGGAGAGTCCTTTAGCTCTCAGTAAGCAGGCCAGAGCTACAGGGTTTTGATTAGCTGGACAAAGTAAAAACAGATGAGAAACCTGCTCATCACTCAGCAATAGGGCTGCAACTGACAATTATTCTGATAATTGATAAATCTAATGATTATTAGAACAATTATTTGAGTGTAACAATACAGATCTCATGATTCAGTACAGTATACAATACTGAAATCATGGTTCACAATGCAGTTGATTCTTTAAAAACTTTAAAAAGTCTGTGTAAAAAAAAAACATTTATAGATGAAATGTCTGTAGAGCATGTGTCTGTTTGATTCAGCACATATGGGCTGTTTCCTTACAATTAAATGTCCAGTTATGAAAGTAAATCAGTTGCTCTCTATTCTCTGTTCTCTGTCTTTTAGCCTTCTTTCCATTACTTCTACAGTTCAGGCAGTTTCTGCTTTGATTTCATTTTTTGGCAGAAAACCACACAGAGACGCAAATGCTGTAGAGGCTCATCTTTCCCTGAATCCTGCTACTCTTTGTATTACATTCTTATGTGGTTTCAGTTCCAGTTATTGCTGTTTCAGACAAACTTAACAAAGAGCATCTTAAATTCTAGTAGTATATATATATATATATATATATATATATATATATATCTGTATACTTACACATATTTTTTTCTGTTTTTAAGGCCCCTTACTATTCAGCGATTATTGTAAACATTAATGGGGTCATGACATGGATTTTTGAATCTTTATTTTAAGCTATAAAACGGCAGGATGTTTTAATGTTTCTTTGAGGATGAAATTTTTCTCATGCAGCCCTACATGTAGGTAATTTCTGTGAATTTATATATATATATATATATATATATATATATATATAGCTAAAATTTGCTTCATCTATTTAGATTAATAAATTGAACATTTGAACATAAATGTTTGGGTAGACTGTTTATGAACCTCTATCTGAAACTTGCATTAATTGTCAAGTTACCTTTTTTTTTCTCTAGCACTTTTTTCAGAGCAGCTTTACAGTGATAACAGGAAAATAATGATCAATGATGTAAATAGATTTTAATGCAGCAGTAAAGAAGCTGTAAGACATTCAGCTGAAGTTAGTTCTGTTGAATAAAGACTTAGAGCTGTCAACACTAAAACAAACAAACAAACAAACAAAAACAAAAAAAAACAACAATGGAATACAAGCTTAAAAAAGGTAGTTTAAAATAATTCAGTCAGAAATGAACTCAATAGCGCTCCCATGAAAATGTCCTCACTCCGCTGGTAAAATGCTGGTTCTTTCCCTTTGTTTTTTTAACAGACTGAGGTGAAAACTTGAATCATGAGCACTCCTAGTGTTCAAACATAGTATACACTTATCTGTAATTGCAGCAGAAATGGTGGTCCTTGCTTTGCAGATTAAATTACTCAGATCTCACTTTGATAGATGTACAGGAATGTGTGCGTGTGTGTGTTCACCAAAAAAGGAATTTGGAAGAAGGAGACGTATGGGTTTTGTGACTATAAAACTTAGTTATGGTTGGAATACATTCACTGTCGCAATTCGGGGTGAAGACTTCACGCTATTTACTTTTATTGTTATTTGCTTATGAGTTATTGTTTTAATAAAGCAAAACCATTTCCTATGGTGATGCATTAAACTTCTTTTAAACAAGTCTCTGAGTAATTTATTAAGAGTAAAGTTATTATTTTATTTAATTCCTGAACCTACGTGACGAAGTTCCACAGACTTAACAGATCTGATCTGGACTCTGGTGGGAAGAAGTATTGAAGCTTCTATTGCATTTGATACATAACAGAGGTAATAGCGATATTTATATATTGCATTTGCTTGTGGGAAACAAAGATGTGAATAGAGGATTTATATATATTCTCTAGCCAGAATAATTATACAACATGGCGCCCATATGTGTGGGGCTTGAATATAGGAGAAGGATAATTTAGAAATAATAATAAGCGTAAAGTACTTAACCTAGGAAAGTCCTTACAGACCACGGCCACAGTAGCAGTCCAGAAGGACTTTAGTCTTTGACGTGCGCACAGGCTTAAAAAAGACCTGAAATAGAAAGACAAAGTGCTCAGTGAGCTATAAGCAAGAGAGGAGATCTTGCTAAGAGATAAATCTAAATCTTGGGAATATTCAAAGTGAATAATATGGGTCAGATGATGACGGTCAGCCTTGTTTCTCAGGATTTAGCTGGAAGATTGGAATGGATTGATCCCACACAGTGCAGGTGTGGATCGGGTCAGATTCCATGGCATGAGATAAGAATGCTAGCTTCAGTTGTAAATCTTAGGATTTGTGAAAGAGCAGAAATCCCTCTCTTTATTTATTCAAACAGAGGGGGAAGAGATGGTTCTCCCAAAGTTAGTGTGTTTGATTAATATGGGGGAGGGGGAGTCAGAAACATACCAACCATGAGTTGGGATGATCTGGATGAAATAGTTACTGGGGAAGGATCCGAACGTGGATCTGTAGCCCCCAGTTTCCGCAGAGAGGGGAACAGAAACACTCTAGATCCAAATGCTCCGCAGCCGGAATATCCTTCAAGCCCAGATGATGAGTCAGAGAGTGAAAAACCACTTAGGACTTATTTCTGGAATGGTAAGAATTTAATTTTTCTTAAGGAAGGATATTTGGAACTGGAAGAGGAAGCTTCCATTTTGATTAACGCAGCCAATAAAGAACTCCAGCACGAAGATGGGGTAGCTGGTGCCTTTAGAAGAAGGGCAGGCCAGAGATTTCAGGCTGAATCAGACAAAATAATAGAGCGTAGAAAGCTCTGATAAGGACAGGCGATGTTGTTTTACAGAAAACAGGGGGTCCAAATGGAAGTCCTGTAATACTCTAATAATCTCAGGAGGGATTTTGGGATTTAATGAAATCACAATGGGGGCAGCCCATGTGAATGCAAAAGAAAAACGGATAGAACTAACTTGCCCAAAGTATGGATGATCTGTCACCCAGATCCTACAGTTATAGAAAGAGTAACTCAGAGAGTGAATGAGGATCAGGCTGCAGGAGAGGGGAGATCAGTTCAGGGAACTAATAATATATCGAGACCAGTAAACGCCACAGTCGACTTTTCAGAGGAAAATTCAGAACCGGAATGTCCGGTGGTAAGATGGACAAGAACCGCCAGAGGAAGGAAAGGTAGGGTAGAAAACCCATTTGCTAAATTGAAGCTCAAAAAAGTTTTTAAATATTCTGACTAGGGGATGGATATTATAGACCTACACATGCTCGAGGTAGAAAGAAAGAAAATACTTTAGACAGAGTAAATGAGTGGGATGATGAATATGTTCCAGGTATAACATGTGGGCAGGTGTGGAGTTTGCTGAATGGAGGAAATGCCACGCAGATCCTCGCAGACACCTCATCAACACAGCGTACTAAACGAGCTATTTTAGCTCAGAAAGATTTGACAAACAGGGCTGCATTGGAAAGAATAATTGGGAGTAAAGTAGGAAATGAGTCAGATTAGATTCACATATTTTGGCTGAATTTGGGCTGCATGGAGGCAGAAAATTAGCTAGGACCCTTGAAGGGTTAATTCCTACTAATAAAGAAGAAAGTGAACAGGAACGCTTTGAGCAAAAATGGTGTACAGTAGGAGCCTTGACAGCATGTCAAGAAATCGCTGAAAAAGGTGTAGAAGGGATTTTGAAACATTTTTTCAAAGGTGTAAAAAGAAATGCTCTAATTGGAGCAAAATTATTACTTCTTTATGGCCCAGAGACATCTCCTAAAGAATTAGAAAAGCTCTATTTCGATATTATAGAAAAACAGAAATAATTCAGAGAAAATTTTAATAATAAAACACAGAGGACAAAGGACCAAACGAGACAGTCAAGCCGCGAAAAGAAACCCTATAACCGCTATGAAATGGAGAGTAGATCCTTATCTCGCCCTGAGCCAAAAGCAGATAAAAATTGGAGAAAAGGGGGAGAAAGATTTCCATCTAAAGATACATCCCCTGGAGGGAAAAAATATAGGGAGCAATCAAAACCTAGAGAAAATCGAAATGAAAACATTAGAGAGAAAAGCAGCAACATAAGTCCAGAAAAGTTGAGTAAATTGAGCGCAGAAGAAAAAGAGCAGATTATGACAGAGAAATTAAAGGGATAGTTCACCCAAAAATGAAAATAATGTCATTAATGACTCACCCTCATGTCGTTCCAAACCCGTGAGACCTCCGTTCATCTTCGGAACACAGTATAAGATATTTTAAATTTAGTCCGAGAGCTTTCTGTCCCTCCATTGAGAATGTATGTACGGTATACTGTCCACGTCCAGAAAGGTAATAAAAAACATCTTCAAATTAGTCCATGTGACATCAGAGGGTCCGTTAGAATTTTTTGAAGCATCGAAAATACATTTTGGTCCAAAACATATCAAAAACTACGACTTTATTCAGCATTGACTTCTCTCCCGGGTCTGTTATCAGCGCGTTCACAGCACATCTGGTTCGCGAATGAATCATTCGATGTAACCGGATCTTCTTGAACCAGTTCACCAAATTGAACTGAATCGTTTGAAACGGTTCGCATCAACAATAAGCATTAATCCACAAATGACTTAAGCTGTTAACTTTTTTAACATGGCTGACACTCCCTCTGAGTTCAAATAAACCAATATCCCGGAGTAATTCATTTACTCAAACAGTACACTGACTGAACTGATGAAAAGAGAGAACTGAAGATGAACACGAGCCGAGCCAGATAATGAACGAAACATTGACTCGTTCTCGAGTCAAGAACCGGTTGCATCGGTTTTCAGATCACCGGTAGTGATGGGAAGTTCTGTTCTTTTTCGCGAACCGGTTCTTTCGGACAGTTTGATTCAATAAACCGGTTGCCGAAAACGGTTCACCAGTTCTTTTGCGCTCGACGTAATGACTTCATTGGCGATGACTGCCCTTGATTCAAGCCTTCGGTTTACCCGCGCTCATAACATTAGCACAGAATCGGTTCAGAATCAATCACCAAAAGAACCAGTTTGGTTCAGACGCGCTGTGTGTCAGTCTGAATCACGCATGCGCAGTATCATCAGCTCCTCGGTTCTCGAACCGGACGCGTCCGACAGAAACTCGAGAACGAGTCAATGTTTCGTTCGTTATCTGGCTCGGCTCGGTGTTCATCAGTTCAGTCAGTGTACTGTTTGAGTAAATGAATTACTCCGGGATATTGGTTTATTTGAACTCAGAGGGAGTGTCAGCCATGTTAAAAAAGTTAACAGCTTAAGTCATTTGTGGATTAATGCTTATTGTTGACGCGAACCGTTTTCAAACGATTCAGTTCGATTTGGTGAACTGGTTCAAGAAGATCCCGGTTACATCGAGTGATTCGTTCGCGAACCGGATATCACTAAACTAGTGTTGTGAACGCGCTCATAACAGACCCGGGAGAGAAGTCAATGCTGAATAAAGTCGTAGTTTTTGATATTTTTGGAGCAAAATGTATCTTCGATGCTTTAATAAATTCTAACGGACCCCTCTGATGTCACATGGACTACTTTGAAGATGTTTTTATTACCTTTCTGGACGTGGACAGTATACCGTACATACATTCTCAATGGAGGGACAGAAAGCTCTCTGACTAAATCTAAAATATCTTATACTGTGTTCCGAAGATGAACGGAGGTCTCACGGGTTTGGAACGACATGAGGGTGAGTCATTAATGACATAATTTTCATTTTTGGGTGAACTATCCCTTTAAAAATCTTGTATTGTGTTAAGATGGTGAGGGTAGGTATTAACTGACAGAGAAGAGGAAGTCAGTGTAGAAAAAGAGGAAGTCAAACCAAAGAGAACGAAAAACAAGTAGAAAAGCCCAGAGGTTATAGAAGAATAGGATTCTTTGGCTCCCCTTAAAAAAGACTTAATGAAGACAGATGAAGCTGATCAAAGATTATATAACATTTATGATGAAACGTTCCGAACTGACACCGGACCTGACTTCTTTGGCTACTTTTAAAAAATATTTAATTATATATGAATAGTTATTCAAACAGTAAGAATGACTGCGGGAGAGTTCAAACAAAGTATGAACATGTGATTCAGGGAGGCTTCCTCCCCCACAGAGAAAATAGAAAATTATTAGTGCAGCCGAGAAGGAAATAGGTGAAACTATTAAAGAGCTGACCGAACAGGGAATTATCCGGAAACTGCCAAAAGAGGAACTTGCATGTACTAATGTGCCCCTGCAGGCGTTTTTTTAAACCTGATGGAAGTTGGAGATTAGTTACTAATTATAAGGAATTAAATAAAGTAACGATCCCAGATACTAGATACCTGATTTACTGCAGCGAAGTAAGTGGAGATATAGGCAGAGAGAAAAACTTGATGTTGATGGTTGTTTTAGCAAATGGTTTTTGAAGCATTCCTTTGGCAAAAGAACGTCAATTAAAAAATGTTTTTATTTTCAGAAGTGACCATTACATATGGAAAAGGTTGCCCCAAGATTATAGGAACACGCCAAATCAATTTCAAAGCGTAATCCTGGAAATTTTATCAGAAATACCGGTTACAGTCTATATTTGTAATGGGGCTGATGAGGTGAGAGGCGTACAAATCCATGTGCAAGCTTTTATTAATAAACATAGTCAAAAACACAGGCAGGGTTGAACAACAGCAAACAGGTATGGCACAGGCAAGACAAAAGAGCTATCCAAAATGGGCTTGAGTCAGATGACAGCGAAAGTTATCCAGAGGGCTTGACAAAAGAGGTAATCCATAAACGTGAGCAATAGTCCAGGCGAGGGGCAAACACAAACCGAAACAGCAAGGCAAAAGGTGAATCCAAGATTTGCAGGCAAGAATCAGAAACCAGGAAATCAGAAAACACAACGACACTAGACTAAGACTAGAACTAGAAACTAAGACAGGGCAATGGCTCTGTAAAGTGCCATCACTTGGAGAGCAATAAACACAAACAATACACGGCAGTGAATGGTGGTGTGAGACTGATTTATATACTGTGTGTTATTGGTAGCAGCTGTGAGTGACTGGTTTCAGGTGAACTTATGATTAGTGCAATGGAGCATGGGAAATGTAGTCCAGGGTGATGTGTAACAGTCTGAAGTTCATGGACAGGATTCATGACAATATTTATGATATTTTGATATCAACAAAGGACAAGCAAGAGCATTTGAAACTGCTAGAACAGACACTAGACAGGTTAACAGAGGCTGGCTTAAAACCTAGTTTGAAGAAAATGGAAATTGGAAAACATGAAGTAGATTTCCTAGGATTTAAACCTGGCAAAAGATACAAAAGCTCTGACAACAAGTACAAGAACTAAGTTAGAGGAAATGGAACAGTCTGGGCCTCCTAGAAACAGGAAATAGCTGCAGTCACTGCTAGGGTCCCTGTTCTATATTAGGGAGTTGATCCCTAAATATTCTAGGGAGGCAAAAATATTATATCAGGGAACCAAGGAAGGAAAATGGCATTGGACTGAGCAAATGGAGCAGGCTAGATTAAAATTAATCCGAATGGCTCTAAATAGTGGTTCATTAGAAAGATGAAATGAGACACTTCCTCTACATGTTCAGGTCTCTGAAGAGGAAGATGAAGTTACTTTAACATTGTGGAATGCAGAAGGGAGATGCCCCATTGCCTTTCTAACAAATCAACAGGAAGCAGCAATGAGACGTTTTGATGAAAACAGCGCTGAAAGAATATTATCTGCTGTGAGTAAAAGATTATTACAGTTAAAAGCTGTAGCTAAAGAGCAACCAATAGTGATTTTTTTTCTATGGAAGGAGAGCTCGCTAGGTTAAAAAGAAACCTAGTGATGAACCAGGCTCATATCAATAGTCATAGATGCGATCAATGGAGTTTAATTCTGGGAGACAATCAATTAAATTGGAGAAGAATTAAACAAAAGAGGAAAGAAAGTTACTATGTCCAACGAAAACCATAAAAATCTACCTAAATATTTCACTGATGGAAGTGAAAAGGCAGGGAAAGTCAGATGGGATGCTTAGTTAAATTTAATGGACGGCTGATCACTTCACAGACTGAGGAAATAGAAGGGACTGCACAATTGGTAGAAGTGACTGCTGTAGACAGGGCACTTCAGCGAGCTATTGAATTAGGGCATAAAGAAATTGTATTAACCAGTTATTCTGAATATGTGACTGATGGAATTAATTTAGAACTGGATAAGTGGAAATCTAATGAATTCCATACAGCTAGAGGTAAACCGATGACACACAGAGAGCAGCGGAGAAATATAGCTGAATTACTAGAGAAAGTAATGGCTCATGTTTACCATCAGGTAAGCCACATCCAGCAGAAAAATTTATCTGCTGAGGGGAATCGAGAGATTGATAAACTAATAGGTTGAGTAAAACTCCAAGAAATAACAGAGTTGTTTCAAAAACTGCATAATGAGCTTGACCATCCCGGTGTAAAAATGATTCAAGTGGAACTTAGATTAAGAAATCTAAACAGAAAGACTTTGAAGGACAAGGAATTTGCAGGGCCGTTACGATCAAAAACTCAAAGAGGACATTGTTATTTTCTACAAACCCGATTCCAAAAAAGTTGGGACACTGTACAAATTGTGAGATTTAAAAGGAATGGAATAATTTACAGATCTCATAAACTTATATTTTATTCACAATAGAATATAGATAACATATCAAATGTTGAAAGTGAGACATTTTGAAATGTCATGCCAAATATTGGCTCATTTTGAAATTCATGAGAGCTACATATTCCAAAAAAGTTGGGATAGGTAGCAATAAGTGGCCGGAAAAGTTAAATGTACATATAAGGAACAGCTGGAGGACCATCAACTTATTAGGTCAATTGGCAACATGATTGGGTATAAAAAGAGCCTCTCAGAGTGGCAGTGTCTCTCAGAAGTCAAGATGGGCAGAGGATCACTAATTCCCCCAATGCTGCGGCGAAAAATAGTGGAGCAATATCGGAAAAGAATTTCTCAGAGAAAAATTGCAAAGAGTTTGAAGTTATCATCATCTACAGTGCATAATATCATCCAAAGATTCAGATAATCTGGAACAATCTCTGTGCGTAAGGGTCAAGGCCGGAAAACCATACTGGATGCTCGTGATCTTCGGGCCCTTAGACGGCACTGCATCACATGTGTTTCTGCGCAGATACCCGCGATTCTGAAGGCCGACGAGAGCCCCAGAGCGGTCGTGCTTCTTGCCGGGGTTAACGACACCACGCAGCGGCAGACGGAGACACTGAAAAGGGGACTTCAGGTGCCTGATCGAGACGGTTCGCAGCACGACGCCTGTGGCGACAATCATCGTGTCAGGACCACTGCCCACGTATCGACGAGGATACGAAAGGTTCAGTAGACTTTTTGCTCTAAATGAATGGTTATTGTCATGGTGTAAAGAACAGAAACTGCTCTTTGTTAATAATTGGAATCTTTTCTGGGAGCACCCTAGGGTTTTTCGCTCTGATGGCCTGCACCCCAGCAGAGTCGGAGTGGATCTCCTCTCAGACAACATCTCCAGGACGCTTCACTCCATTTGACTAGTAAGCCAATTCTCAAATAACTGCTATGATGGCTTTTGTTCTACCCGCTTAAATGTTAGAAGTACTTGCGCTGTCCAATCTATTAAGAGTGTGTCTGTTCCCCGAATAATGAGGTCAAATATAAATTTAATGTAGGATCTAGAAAAAAAAATCTTATCGTGATTAAACCAGAAAAACGTAAAATAAATGAACAAAAACAATTTTTTAAAGTTTGGGCTCATAAACATTAGATCACTCACACCCAAAGCAGTTATTGTAAATGAAATGACCACAGATAATAGTTTTGATGTACTCTGCTTGACTGAAACCTGGCTAAAACCAAATGATTATATTGGTCTAAATGAGTCTACTCCACCAAACTACTGTTATAAACATGAGCCCTGTCAGACTGGTCGTGGGGGATGTGTTGCAACAATATATAGTGATATCCTCAATGTTACCCAGAAAACAGGATACAGGTTTAAATCATTTGAAATACTTATGCTTAATGTTACACTGTCAGATATGCAAAAGAAATCTATTGTATCTCTTTCTCTGGCTACTGTGTATAGACCACCAGGGCCATATACAGAATTCCTAAAAGAATTTGGAGATTTCCTCTCAGACCTGTTGGTTACCGCTGATAAAGCGCTAATTTTCGGAGATTTTAACATTCATGTTGATAATACAAATGATGCATTAGGACTTGCATTTACTGACTTACTTTTGCAGTAAATCAAAATGTCACCGGGCCCACTCATTGTTTTAATTATACGCTAGATTTAATTATATCGCATGGAATCGATCTTACTGACATGGATATCGTACCTCAAAGTGATGATGTTACTGACCATTGCCCCCATCAAATTGAAAAAGGTTAGAGAAAAATGTACTGTGCCATGGTACAACAGTAATACCCACGCTCTCAGGAAAGAAACTCGTAGTCTTGAGCGCAAATGGAGAAAAACTAACTTGGAAGTTTTTAGAATTGCGTGGAAAAACAGTATGTCCAGCTATAGACAGGCTCTAAAAACTGCCAGGGCCGAGCATATCCACAAACTCATAGAAAACAACCAAAACAATCCAAGGTTTTTATTTAGCACAGTGGCTAGATTAACAAATAACCAAGCGCCACCCGATCTAAATATTCCCTCACAGTTTAATAGTAATGACTTTATGAATTTCTTCACTGATAAAATAGATAACATAAGAAATACAATAACAAATGTAGATTCTACAGCGTCTAATAATTTAGTTTTATCCATCGCACCCAAAAATAAACTGCAGTGCTTTACAACTATAGGACAGGAAAAGCTAAATAAACTTATCACTGCATCTAAACCAACAACATGTTTATTAGATCCTGTACCCACTAAATTACTGAAAGAGTTGTTACCTGTAGCAGAAAAAACGCTTCTCAATATTATTAACTCGTTGTTATCTTTAGGTCAAGTCCCAAAACCATCTAAGCTGGCGGTTATTAAGCCTCTTATTAAGAAACCACAACTAGATCCTAGTGAACTGGCAAATTACAGACCCATTTCAAATCTTCCATTTATGTCTAAAATTTTAGAAAGTTTTGTCTGCTCAATTGTGCTCCTACATGCAACAAAATGATCTCTATGAATAGGTTTCAGGCCCCATCATAGCACAGAAACTGCACTTGTTAAAATTACAAATGACTTGCTTCTTGCATCAGACTAAGGCTGCATCTCATTGCTAGTTTTACTTGATCTTAGTGCTGCGTTCAACACCATAGATCATGACATACTCATAGATAGATTACAAAACTATACAGGTATCCAAGGGCAGGCTTTAAGATGGTTTAGATCCTACCTGTCCGATCGCTACCACTTTGTATATTTAAATGGGGAGTCATCTCATTTATCACCGGTAAAATATGGAGTGCCACAAGGATCTGTCCTAGGTCCTCTGCTATTTTCAATAAACATGTTGCCCCTTGGTAATATCATTAGAAAATACCGGGATTAGTTTCCACTGTTATGCTGATGATACTCAACTATATATCTCAACAAGACCAGATGAAACTTGTAAATTATCTAAGCTAACAGAGTGTGTTAAAAATGTAAAAGATTGGATGACCAATAATTTTCTCCTATTAAATTCAGATAAGACAGTGATATTACTTATTGGACCAGAAAACATTACACAGAATCTCGTAGATTACAATTTGCAATTAGACGGATGTACTGTTACTTCCTCTACAGTCAAAAATCTGGGTGTTATATTAGACAGTAACTTGTCTTTTGAAAATCAAGTTTGGCTCCCAAACTCTGGAATAGCCTTCCTGATAATGTTGGGGGTTCAGACACACTTCCTCTGTTTAAATCTAGATTAAAAACACACCTCTTTGGCCAAGCATTCAAATAATGCATCTCATAATTTTGGACTGCAGTTATATCTGATCAAATGCGCATTATTATTCTTTAGCTTGGGTTAAACTAATTAATTTTACTTGGCTGGAACAGCAGCTACGCTAATCATGTCTCTATTTGTTTCTCTGTTTTGCCACAGGCTCAGGAATACTTCCAGAAAACATTGTCGGTGAACACAATCCACCGTGCCATTCGCCGTTGCCGGCTAAAACTCTATAGGTCAAAAAAGAAGCCATATCTAAGCATGATCCAGAAGCGCAGGTGTTTTCTCTGGGCGTAGGCTCATTTAAAATGGACTGTGGCAAAGTGGAAAACTGTTCTGTGGTCTGACGAATCAAAATTTGAAGTTCTTTTTGGAAAACTGGGACGCCATGTCATCCGGACTAAAGAGGACAAGGACAACCCAAGTTGTTATCAGCGCTCAGTTCAGAAGCCTGCAACTCTGATGGTGTGGGGTTGCATGAGTGCATGAGTGCATGTGGCATGGGCAGCTTACACATCTGGAAAGGCACCATCAATGCTGAAAGGTATATCCAAGTTCTAGAACAACATATGTTTCCATCCAGATGTCGTCTCTTTCAGGGAAGACCTTGTATTTTCCAACATGACAATGCCAGACCACATACTGCATCAATTACAACATCATGGCTGCGTAGAAGGAGGATCCGGGTACTAAAATGGCCAGCCTGCAGTCCAGATCTTTCACCCATAGTAAACATTTGGCGCATCATAAAGAGGAAGATGCGACAAAGAAGACCTAAGACAGTTGAGCAACTAGAAGCAAGTATTAGACAAGAATGGGACAACATTCCTATTCCTAAACTTGAGCAACTTGTCTCCTCATTCCCCAGACGTTTGCAGACTGCCACACAGTGGTAAACATGGCCTCGTCCCAACTTTTTTGAGATGTGTTGATGCCATGAAATTTAAAATCAACTTATTTTTCCCTTAAAATGATACATTTTCTCAGTTTAAACAATTGATATGTCATCTATGTTGTATTCTGAATAAAATATTGAAATTTGAAACTTCATTGCATTCTGTTTTTATTCACAATTTGTACAGTGTCCCAACCTTTTTGGAATCGGGTTTGTACTTGCTATCGATAACCACAGTAAGAAAACCATGATATGGCCCTTGAGGGTGGCATTTGAAGAAAATGTAGTAGAGTGTTTAAAAGAATGGATAAAGTGGCAAGGACTGATGGAAAGTTTGAGAGCAGATGGTGCGCATAATATAAGCGGTAAACTAGTAGAAAAATTCTGTAAAGAAAATAGAATAATCTATAGCTTATCGTCCGGAGACGAAAGGAATTTCGCAACGCGCAATTAGATCTGTTAAGGAATGGTTTGCTGAGAATAAAAACCTAGGAGAATGGGACACGCTTATTGATGAATGTCTATTGGACCTCAACAGGTGCAATATGGTGAACCGGAAAGAAAGGGAGGTTAAGAGAAATTAGAGGTTTGAAGTTTGTGACGAAGTCATTATAACAAGAAGACATAACGTAGGTAAGTTCTCTGAAGGTTTGGGTACAGTTGATAGAGTGAAAGCCATAACAGCATCCAATACAGTAGAACTAGAGAATAATGGAATTAAGAGTAATAAGGATTTGGTAAAGAAATAAAAAATGGAGTAAATAAATTCCATTAAAAACCAAAGAGGTTTGATCCGGGTGGAGCATGGTAAGGATGGATCTAGAGCATTTCTATGGTTAGAACCAGAAATGAAAACGTTTCTTGGCTTTGAGGGAACACATGACAAAGCCATAGAAGTAACGGTACAACCGTTTTGCTGTGTGATATGCAATCAGCCATGCGCCATCATGCCTCTAGATGGCGCATGCGACCTAATTTCTCAATGGTGCGACTAAAAAAAAAAATCAGGTGCGACCAGCCATTCGAGGGAAAAAAAGTCTCCACAACTCTGAAAGTCTCCCTGTGGTTCAACAACAGACACTACAGCCCTGCATTTCAGCCTGAGCCCAACAGACCCCAACTTTTTTATGCCCCTCGAGCCGGGCTTCGGGCCAATTTTCATGTCATAGTTCAGACGCGGGCTGGGCCTACCGCCTGTTTTAGACTTCTCCTTACTTTTATATTTTAGACATCCATCAATTAGTGATGAAACAAAATTGCCGCGCTGGTGGAAACAACACGAGACCGTGCTCCTGCGACTATCAAGAGCGGCTCAACGGTGTTTATTGTCCCACTAGCAGCAGCGCAGCTATACAGTTCTGCGTTCAAATACACGCTATAGGCTCAAGCTTGCCGCAAAGCATTGACAGAAGTAATTACCATAAATGTGACAGGGGGAAATAGTAAGGAGATATTTTATTTATTTACTAATAAACTAGTGTTTTCTGAGTCTGTGTTGCAAGGATGAAGTTACCGAGCCTGACTCGTCATCTCCTCATTAGATGCCCCTTTAGAGAGAAGTGCATCTTTACGGATTATGATTATAATGAAAGTTTTTGAGTGAGTTTTTGTTTTCGATTTGTTTTATTTCATTAAGTAGTCATTTAAAGCTTTCTATAGATATATTTATCATGTCTATAGATATATTTATCATGTCTGTGAGGCATGTTTTCATTTTCAAAAAACATCTAAAGACTCATCTTTTTCGCCTGAACTTAACCAACTAATACTAGTACTTACCTTTTCTTTTTCTTGTCTATCATATTCATTTAAAAAAAAAAAAAAAAAAAGCTCTGGCTACGTGTTCTGTACTAGACTAACTGAGACTTGTCATAGCACTTGTATACCGTTGTTGTTCTCTTGTTGATCTGATTGTTTCTACTGTTCTCATTTGTAAGTCACTTTGGATAAATGCGTCTGCTAAATGATTAAATGTAAATGTAAATGTTTTCACTGAGTGTCGGTTCATTTTTGTACTCCTGTTAAAGATGACATGGCAGAAAGCACAACGTTTTGTTGATATTGTGAGTGCACACAAATAAAAGTAGACCCTTTGCAGTTACGAATGATGTATTACTCTTACCTTTATGAACAAAAATGACAGCGTATCTACTGAAAAAAATGCAAGTGATCACGCTGGCGTCTATTGTCATATGCATACCCAGATTTTAATTGGATCGGGGGAGTTGAAGTGCAATTACATAATAAACAGCCAGGAATAAGTGTGATATGAAAGGGTATGTTTCGAAGGTACAGACGGCTCTTGATTGAGCCTCAGAACTAACCCCTACTTACAGAAAAATGAAGAAAACAATGTCACTTGAAAGCCTTTCGGAGGAGCTGGGAGAAGCCAAAGAAACCATCAAAAGGCTGAGAAAACAGCAACGGCTCTGCAAATGGATGAGTATAATACTTTGGATATAAATATTCTTAGGAATATTATTATTGATATTAATTAGAGTAAGTTTTATTTTAGAATGGGAGATAATGTCAGGTTTTATTATTCTAGTGGAGGTTAGAGTTGAATGACAAAATATCTCAGGATTTGGAGTATCTGTAAAATCTATGGAATCTATGGAATGTATGGAATCTCTCTTTGGCTCTCAACGAAGGGGGTCGCATTTTCTCTCCCTCTCCTCCCCCTTACCTTCCCTGCTTTGCTCCTCTCGTCTCATCTATTGTCTTATACTTTGAGAGACTCTCTCTGCACTGCTCTCCAAACTAAAAAATCTAAAAAATCATGGATTTGATCAACTGGTCTCTCAACGCAACTGACACCATCTTCTCAACGAGAAGCTTGGGTTCGGGGGAACCTGACTGTCCTGCCGGGACAGTCTGGGACTATTAACCACAATATGGATAACATCACGGAGAAGCTCACGTCTTTGCAAAGGCAAATGGATCGATTCGGAGACCAGAATGGACTAAGAGAGTAGTCGTGTAAATTGGAATGCGGCTACTCGCCTCAAGACCAAACAATCCCAATCTTATCTACTTTTGGCTCCCCTCAACCAGCACTAGCCTCAGCCAAAGCCACTGTTGGAACAACAACTCCCCCGGAAAAGCACTGCAGTGAGACGCTCTTGCGTTCCTCCCCCCACTCCACAGACACCTGCTGATTGTTGACTCTGTCTGGGACCTGATCAAGGTTGTCTCCATGGCAGCTTGCTGTGTATCGCTATGACAATCCTGCGGACTGAGGCACCTAGATTTGATGCCAGGAGTAGCGACTCTCCAGGCCTACACATACAAGAAATTTTACATACATACACACACACATATATAAAGATATGCATTCACCCCCCCCACCCCCCATCCCGCGCCTTCGCCGCTTTGTACCGCCTGTCTGACAAGTGGGTCTGTGACCTGTGCCGAGAATGGCTGCAGGACCGGATGGCTGTTTGCCTGTGCTGGGTTACCTCGACCCCCCACTCGCCTCCCGTTGCAAGTCGTGTGTTTTTCATGCTGTACTGATTATGTGCTTATGTTGCTGAGGTGTTTTTTCCTGTTCCCACACTGTACTCCCCACAGGAGCATAGTCTGGGGGTTGTTTTTTTTCTCCTCCCCTCCCTCATGTTATGCTGTATTTCTTCCTCAATTCTCTGTCTTCCTGTCCTGTCTACTCGCTTGTCATATTGTATGTATGGACAGGTTGATGGCTAATTTTGCTGGTACCTGTGACCAGTGACAATAAAGGGCTACTACTGTATGGGCAACCGTTAAGGAAAAAAGAAACAAAATAGAGAATAATACTAAAGGTTTTTGGAAATGGTTAGATAACCTCAATAACGGAGGATTTGTCATTTTTGTTGTTTGATTGAGGTAGGTTTGAATTAGGAGTATGGTTGGAATGTCTGGTGTATTGTTTAAATCGGTGTGTATTGGGAGGTTAGTTTTATTCAGGAACAAGAGGGGAATAAAACTCTTAAATATTTCATAGCTCCCACCTATAAAACAAGCATGTGTCACAGACACGCCAGGCTCCAACCCCATCCAACCACAGCGCACTCCCTCACCTGAGTACTGATCACACACACCTGCCCCTCGTCAGCACCATCATCCACCAACACTTAAAAGACACTCACACACACACAGTCACTGTCCGGTCTCGTTCGCAACTAGGAATACCTATCTGCCGACTTCAAGGACTTCCATTGCTATACCTACCTGTCTCCAGTGATTCCCAGTTACCTCCTGTGTCTTTCGTGAGTGTGTGTGTGTCTTCAGCCCTCAACGTCTCCACTCTTCTGCTACTTCCAGGACCTTCCCCCTACATCATCACAAGGACAGTATTCAGTTTACTCACTCTCTGCAATCACCGATTTACCACTGTTTCTCATCCCATCTCTGCTTATGTCAATAAATACCACCTTACCTGTGATCTTCTGTCTCCGACCCATCTGTACTGTAACAGCATGAATGAAGAATTAGGGGGATGTTGGATTTTTAGATCAGTAAAGAATTTTAAGCCATGGAAAATAAGACAGTGTAAACATGAAGGGACTGTCAAGAGAAGAAAAAGAGATAAAAATAAGGATAAATAAAAAAATGCAGGAAAGATAAAACAAAACTTTGTTTGGATGGATAAAAATCAATGGAATACTATTTCAAGAAGAGAAATTTATTCTATTAACAACAGTTAGAGATCGACTAGTAGGATCAAGAAAGACAGGGTACGCAGAACTACAGACTAGATCTAAAACCAAAATTAGTTTAGAATTAAATAACACAGTTCTATGGATATGGAAAAAGAAAATGGCTCTGCCAAAGGTTAAATTTAATTTCAAAGTTGGTTACTGGGAAATAGATACGTTTAAATGGGAAACGGATATATATTTAATTCAAATGGAAAAAAATGCATTAAAAGCCTTAAAAATGGAAAATGAAATTAAAAGTTACTATGAGAATAAGGTAAAACAAATGGTTGGATGTGTTAGAAAATAAATTAGTAAAAGAAATCATGGAAAAAAATATAAGTATGTAAAGACTGATAATAGTGATTTTTCTTAAGCTAATTTTTGTGACAAAGACGAAGAGAAAATGGTCTGATGATTTTTGCAATGGTACAGATCCATTCACGGGGAATAAAACAAATGAAAACTTAAGTATAAAAAGGAAGTTTAAACGGATTATTAAACATTTACAGAAGAAGACAAGGAAGGCATTTATAGAAGTAATTTAGTTTTCTTAAGTGATTCTGTTTTTGGATTAACAGGAAATGAATGTGGATAACAATAACGTTATGAAGTGACGAGAATTCTTTTTGTCAAAATGGCACTATGATGATTTGGAGAGACACAGAGGAGAGGAATTGTTGAATAAAGTCATTATTTTTGTTTCTTAATGTACAAAAAGTATTCTTGTCACTTCATAATGTTACGGTTGAATCACTGATGGCAGATGGACTATTCTAATGATGCTTTTCATACTTTCCTGGACGTTGACAGTGTTACTTAGCATGTCTATGGGACAGTCTCAAGCCTCCCTGTTTTCATCCAAAATACCTTAAATTGTGTTCAGAAGACGAACAAAGCTTTTATGGGTTTGGAACGACATGGGGGTAAGTGATTAATGACAAAATTTTCATTTTGGGGTGGAGTAAGCCTTTAATGACTGAGAAGGTGATCCATGCTTTTGTGTTTGTGAGGCTTGATTATTGCAATTCTTTGTATGTGGGTGTCTGCCAAACGGCTGTAAACTGATTACAGTCGGTACAGAATGCTGCTGCCAGGCTTTTGACTGGGACTCACAATTAGTATCATATCTCTCCTATTCTGTCCTCTCTTGGCTGATTGCCAGTCCAGTATAGGATTTACTTTAAACTCCTGGTATTTGTATATAAACCTTGAAAAGGGTTAGCTCCCTCTTACATGTCAGAGCTCTTACAGGTTTACAAGCCTGTTAGGTATTTAAGGTCTTCTAACTAGTCTATTTGAATTGTTTAGAGGACGAGGTGCGTAGAACTAAAGACAAACTGGCCCAGCAAACAAAACTCTGGTACATTAACGCTCTGGAGTCGATCAACGCGGATACGTGTTTTTTTGGCAAATTCTCCTGATAAGACCAAAAAAAAAATTAAATTACACTTTCAGTTTTGATCGTACAGATAAGAGCAATACATCAAACAAATCTGTAAAGGGTCTACTTTTATTTGTATACACACATAATAACAACAAAACTTTGTGCATTTATAAAATAAAGAAAACAGAGTGCGCTGTCTGCCGCTTTGGCTCTGCGTGATCTTCATTTAGAAACGCATCATTAAAATGAACTGTAACTCAGCAAATACTCAACACAGAGACATGATAGATAGATCTATAGAAAACTTTACATGTCTACTTTTAAACTGAGCAAGTCTTACTGAAAACTTATATTCTGTGATAAAGTAATTCACATGAAAACAACGTGATGTCCAGTCTTTCACGTCTCCCTTCATTATATCTAATGCGACCACGCCCACGTGCCGAGCGTGCTTTTGATATTTTAATCGTCTACGTGAAGCTCACCGGCGGGTAAACGCCCTCATCAGAGCAAACAAAGCAGTGAGACTGTACTTCACGTTTTTTTAAATGTTACTGTTTGCTTCGTGCTGAGAGGAATAAGACATAATTCACCTTAATAAGACCGCTGACACGAATAAGATTTGGATTACCTCTGAAAGAAGAATGAAGCGGCTTGAGATAAACAGGAGTAAGTCTTTTTTATTATTAATCTACTTGTATTAGTTTTCATATAACTTGTACACATTTTACTAGTTAGACTTTTTCCTAACTATAATTCCTGACTAAGTGTATAATCAGGTGAAACATTATGAAGTTTCATTTACATCATCTCAATGTTTCACAATGCCAGGATGTTTTTTTTTTAATGTTCTATAACATAGCAATACTATATAAAAGTAATGAGTTATAATGTTGCTAGCTTAATGTCAGTAAGAATGATTAGACAAAACTTTACTGTGATAGGCTATTCTCTGTTCACGAATATTGCCATATATGTTTAGAACTATATATATTATATAGGCCCACATACAAAGCATGCTTGTGTTTTCAAGAATGTAACTAAGCTTCTGTTCATCAATATCTGCTCTGGTGTAAATATTTTTAATGTGTTATACCCGTCATTGGAGTTTGCAATCGCCTGAAGTAAAAAAAAAAAAAAGTGTATCAAGTAAGCTGTAAATATCACTGACAATAAATGTGCTATGTGGTAATTGTGTTCTTTTTTTCCCTATAAATTACTATTAGTATCAGTGACCATCACAATAATGTCAATAATGCAGTTTATTTGCGTAAACAGCATGCTTACTTTTTTTATTTCAGATAAATAATAACCTGTTGCAAAGCGAGCCAATGCAAATAAGCAGCCCACTCAGGAATCTGGAACACAGCTAAGACCAAGTGAGGCACACACTCCCATCTCTTTAACGTCTCTTCAAAAAAGCATGTCCTTCAGAGCACATAAACAATATACATTTTGGAAATGCCAGGTATATGATGTTCATTTATATATTTCAACATGACACATGAGCCTGCATTAAAATAACTGCTTTCTATTTGAATATATTTAAAAATTTTATTTATTCTTGTGATCAAAGCTAAAATTTCAGCATCATTACTTCAGTCTTACTCCAAGTGTAACAATATACACTATACCATTCAAAAGCTTGGAGTCAGTATATACAGAAATTAAAAACTTATTTAACACACAAGTTATGATAAATACAATAATCATGTTAGAAATGATGCTGTTCTTTCAATTAGTCAAAAAAACCCATCTCTTTTCAAAATTAATAATAAAAATAAATTTTTTTGAGTTGCAAATCAGAATATTAGAATGATTTCTAAAGGATCATGTGACTGGAGTAATGATGCTAAAAATTCAGCTTTGAAAGTCAGCTTTGATTGTTCCTAATAAACTGTTTAACTGCACTCGCAAAAGATATATACACATTTATTTTGTCTTCACATTCTTTGTTGTAACTCTTCCCTCTCGGTCACATACCTGACTGAAAGGCTCATTATGCAGCTCATTATGTGGGTCTTTGTCTTCTCAGGTGTGTATCACATAAATATTTATGATAGTTGACGCCTACTCGCATATGCCCTCCAGAAACAAAAAGTGTCTTAGAAATTTTAAATTAATCTATTGTTTTCTGTGAGTGAGTAAACAAGATGATTTTCACATCATTTTGAAGCAAAAATTATAGGCTACAAGGTCCATGTTTGACGGTCTTGTGAACAAATGTTCTCTAGGTGTTTTATGACCTTATTTCAGTGACTTCAAAATTGTAGTTTTTTACTAACCATGCATAAACATTGTTCTCAAAAACAATCATGAACATACATGCTATTTAGATATTATTGTAGCCCAGTTTGTACTGATTACAGTGTTATTAGACTTTAGCCATGTATATGTTTATGAGCAACTGAAAAAAAACACAAAAGTCAGGGGATGTCAAAACTTCTCCAGGCCCCCAAAACCCCTTAGACCTCAGAGGGTTAATTACCAAAATAATCATTAGTTACAGCCCTTGATTAGTTAAAATAGTTCTAAACTGCATTGTTTTACTTTTTGTAATTAAAAGACAAATATTTTGTCATTGAAAATTTCTTAAAAATAGTATTCAAATATTGTCACGTTCTAGTGAACCAAGTATCTGTATTTTGTCTCATCTCGTGAGCTAAGTGTATTGTCACACCCCTAGTGTCGATAAGTAGTGATATAGCTCATCATTTTCCAAGTGTATGATATAGCTTTCATTCTTCAGGTCAACCATATATTCATGAAAAAGAAAATCAGTTTGAATAAAGAAAGCAGTAACTTTGCCATAGTATCCTTTCAAATGTTAAAGTTGCCACAGTCATTGCATGCTTTGCATGTGCTCCCGCCCCGCCCCGCCCCAAAGAGATCTTCTTTAATCAAAGTTAAGACTCTGCCATGCACCCCTAAAGTGGCTCATCCAAACACACCCCCACATCTCTACGTCTCTATGTGGAAATATTTGTGTAATGTCGCCCAAATGTTCATGCAAAGAAAGAAGGCATGGTTTCAGTAACCGCAGTTAGTGTTGAAGCAGCATGTCAGGGAGATGCTGTGTGTATCTAGGCTTAAGCAAAAACACTTTATTTGGTCTTCCGAAAGTAAATGCATTTAGGAATCTTTAAGATTACTTACAACAGAACAGCAACACATTTTATGGATGACCGTTTCGTGAACCTAGGAGAGGAGGTAATTCTGACTTTGCTATGACAATCTGGCGCTTCTGAATCAGCTATTGTAAGTATGTTTTGTTATTAGTTTAATTATTTGCTATTGACTGTTCAAATGCAGAGTTTTGTGCATCGCATGTATGTGTGTGAAAGAGAGAGAGAGTCAGCTGTCTTAACCGTCCGTGGCTTGTGTACTGCAAACACATACGAGCTTCATCACTGTGTCTGTCGGTAAAACTAAGGACATTATTAACTGTCTTTACATTTATTTTGTAACCTTCCAACTGAGAACTCTCGGAAGGGCGCATCACAAATAAATTTATAAGGGAGGACTTCATTGACTTATGGAATTAACCAGACTCAGAAACACTTAAACCAAGTACAAACACAAAAGTAACTGCATAAGTGTTTATATCAGATATGTCCCACAAAACCATCAACACAGTGAATCAACAGTTGAAGATATGCATGCATGTTTTCTAAGTTGTCATAGTGAAAAAGGATATAAGAACCAAGCTTATCTGGTCATTGTCCATGAAATAGCTTTCCTTGAAAGGTCCTTGAAAAGAGCAAAAAGTCCAGTAGTTCATTTCATATTCTAACTTCAGTCAATAGATGCTTCAGTTTAGGGTACGTTGCAATAATGGTGTCCTTGCAGCACTCAAACATCCCAAATCTCAGTTGATTCAAATTATCCAATGATGATATTTGCATGACTAATTAAAACCCCATAAGAAACAGTACAGCATAGGATGGAAGAATCCCATAGAATAAGAAAGATATCTCTGTGGATGAGGTATCTACGAGAAGTCCTTCTAAATAAAAACATACAGGCTAACATTAACACCAAACATATCACATGGAATGACGTAACCCAGCAAAACAATGATAACAATACTTACTTGGATGAGCTTAAAACCACAGTTTCTCAACCCAGACTCTATACATAAGGTTAGCAGAAGGAGGCCATGCTTCTCTCCAACCAAATAATACTCCTACTCTACTTCTCCCTGCCTTTTATCCAGAGGAAGAGTAGTCTGGAGAGCCCTGTAGAGCATGGTAGTGGTACTACTGCCCAAAACCAGAGTAACTGCTCTAAAGGCCGTTACATATCCCCCCGCTCATTGGAAAATTTGCCCACCGTTGCAAATTTTAAGATTCTGAATGTGATAGGTATCAAGTTTTGGAGGGATCAGACATTAGTGAGACTTGGTAGTTTACGGGGCCTAATCTCTTAATTTTAGCAGGGCCCTTCCATTTTGGGGAAAGTTTAGCCAAAAAGCCTTCATCAGCCTTTGATAAAGGATTTGCTCACACCCAAACTATGTCTCCGACCTGATACTGTATCTGCTGGTGTCGTTGGTCGTAATATTTTTTCTGTTTGGCTTGTGCACAACATTTTCCTTGACCCTTTTGATTAGGTCTTTCTGACATTCCCCAGAGGGTGGGATATAGTTGCCAGGGTTAGGAGTTAACTGTAAAGCCCTCTCCAATGGTCCTTTCAGTTTCCATCTCAAAGCAACCTCAACGGGAGTAAACCCAGTGCTTTCATGCCAGGCCGAATTTATAGCAAACCTAAATTCAGCCAACCACTTGTCCCACTGGCGGTGATGCTCTTCCACATAGGATGCTATCATGGTCTTCAAATTCCTGTTTACTCATTCAGTGAGGTTTGTCTGTGGGTGGTAAGCAGTGGTTAACTTTTGCACAACTCCCCATTGTTTGCACACTGAATTAATTAGCTGAGAGGTAAATTGTGTTCCTCTATCTGACACTAGATATGCAGGAGTTCCCCATCTAGTAAAGATTTCCTCTATCAGTATTTTGGCAATGTGAGGTGCCTTGGCGGTCCTTAACGGGAACAGCTCTACCCACTTTGAGCAATAATCCACCACCACAAGCAAATATTCATTTTGTTGGCTACTCCTGGAGAAAGGACCCATGAGATCAATCCCCAGCATGTATCCTGGTTCTACAACTTGGGTGCTTTGTAATACACCAGATTGCTTTTCCTGAGAAGGTTTGAATTTTTGGCAGGTGTGGCAGTTCTTACAATACTTCCATACATCACCTTGAATACTGGGCCAATATACAGTCTCCAACAGTCTTAGCAGAGTTTTTAACTTTCCCAAGTGCCCGCTAAGAGGATTGTCATGTACGTAGTGTAAGAAAACTTGTCGATGGAGTTCGGGTATAACCAGTTGGAGCTTCTGGCCCTTTTTTCCATCAGGAACACTACGAAACAGTAAGCCGTTTTCTAACACATACTGCACTCGAGTAACATCCACTGATGAGTGCTTTCCAGATTTAGATATCAGCTCTTGAATTTCACTGTCACTGCGTTGTGATGCTGCAATTTGGGTAAGGTCGACTGGCAAATTACATGATTGAGCAGTGGTGTTGGCAACGGTTGTAAGAAAAAGTGAGTCAGATGGGTTATTGGGTACGTGGTTTCGAGACACATCTGGAACCACGTTACACTGTCCTTTTCTGTACCTTACTGTAAAATGGAAGCCTTGCAAATGAATTGTCCAACGAATAAGATGTGACGATGGTTTTTGATGTTGAAAGGCCCATGTTAAGGCAGCATGATCCGTTACAACTTCGAATGGACTTCCTTCCAAGAATGGTCTCCACTTTTCCACTGCCCATACCACCGCTAGACATTATTTTTCTGAGACAGAGTATGCCTTCTCTGCTCCCCTAAGTAAGCGAGAGGCATACGCAATGACATGTTCCTCTCCTTCCGTCTCTTGGGTGAGCACAGCTCCTAGACCAGTGTCACTGGCATCCGTCTGAACACGAAAAGGTTAACTGAAGTCAGGTGCTACCAGTACAGGTGCTTGTACCAAGTCTTGCTTGAGAATGTCAAATGCCTGTTGACACTGGTCATCCCAAGACCATTTGACATTCTTTTGTTTTAAAAAGTGCAAGGGAGCAGCTTTCTCTGAAAACTGGGGTATGAACCTGTGATACCAGCCTGGTAATCCCAAAAATCTTTGCACATCTTTGACATTTTGGGGTACTGGAAAAGACTTTACTGCAGCAACCTTAGTTAAACATACAGGCTAACATTAACACCAAACGTATAACATGAAATGACGTAACCCAGCAAAACAATGATAACACTTACTTGGATGAGCTTAAAACCACAGTTTCTCAACCCGGACTCTATACATAAGGTTATCAGAAGGAGACCATGCTTCTCTCCAACCAAACAATACTCCTACTCCTCCCTGCCTTTTATCCAGAGGAAGAGTAGTCTGGAGAGCCCCGTAGAGCATGGTAGTGGTACTACTGCTCAAAACCAGAGTAACTGCTCTAAAGGCCATTACAATTTTGAAAGATGAAGCTTGTGACTTTGGAAAGGGGTGTTAAATTTCTGACGAGTGCTTGCGGTGTTCGGCTGATCACAATGCACTGGGTCATAAGAAGCCATATTAGTAATTATTATAAACGAGAATTGTTAATGATATTGCCAATATCCACACAGCTGACAGCTTTACCTGTTGTAGTTTGTTCAAGTCGCGCACAAAATAGACTGTGTTTTTCTACACTTTCCCTTCTCACGTCTCTGTCATTTCTCTCTCTCGCGCGCTGCAAAGCTGAGCTGTGTTTAGCAGACTGTGTACTCTCAGCACTGATGTGCGGCAAAGATGAGGACTGTTTAAAACTCTTTTTTTCCACTAAAACTTGATGTGCATTGTCTCAGTTTAATATGTGAACATGACAACAAATGTGATCACAAAACAATTAGGAATTATTGGGTGGCCAAGGAGGGGCCAGCAACCAGTCTGGGGTGGCACAGAAATCTTCATTATTTCAATATAAAAATGTGTTTGACTGTAATGTACAGGACTGTTTTAGTGCCTAAAACACAATTATTTTCTACTTAACTGTAATTGAGATATTTGTGAATTAGATCAAATAATACTGAGTGAATCTGACAATTTTTTTATTATTCCTCACCTCCAGGTATTTTAACAAAGGGGCTCACTATAGCTGAAAATGACACTGTTTGCAAATGTTTTAGTGAAAATTTAACCTATTATATGTATATAATAGTACAGAGCCCCGCACATGGCATGCAGGAAAAAAATAGTAGGCTAAATCGTGCACATGATTTACTAATTTGTTCCCTCAATGTACTAAAATGTGCACATGATTACTATTGCGTTCCCTCGATTTACTATTTCGTTCACTCGATTTACAAATTGTGCGCACGATTTACTAATTCATTCTCTCGATTTGCTAAATCGTGCGCACGATTTAGCAAATCGAGGGAATGCAATAGTAAATCGAGGGAACGCAATAGTAATCGTGTGCACTTTTTAGTACATTGAGGGAACGAATTAGTAAATCTTGCGCACAATTTATTTATTTTTTTCTTGCATGTCATGTGCGGGGCTCCGTAATAATAGTGCACTGACTATTGAACTAGAGAGCTGATTGGGATGCACCCAGATATTTAATTTATTATAATTTATTATTTAATTTTTTCCTGTTAATTATTCTCATCTTATATATGACAAATTCTCCAAACACACAGAAAAACATGTGACACACTTATTTTTTTAAATACAAAAGAGTGGAGAAAAATTTTCAGAGTCAAACATAAAGATGCTGAGGAATAAACAGGGCTGTGTTTCTCAACTATAATATTCAATTTAGTGCTTACACTTCTTTCTCTGTTGATTTATCCTTTTTTTTTTACAAAAAGTTTTGCACATTGTAATCAAGACTAAATCAGATTACATGTTTCATATGTATGTCTTTTTTTATTCAGTAAAACTAATTATTTTGTAATTAAAAAAAGATCGCAAAAAACTCTCCAATTGATAAAATTATTTGCAGTGCGTGCAAATCTTTAAAAAATTAAATTTTTCTTTGTGCACTTCAAAAACGTTTAATCACAAAACCACAAATGTTGCTCTCTCTACAGCTGTCTTTTTTTGCGGGTCTAAAACTTTGTTTGCGAGTTGAAAGGTTTTGCTTGCGAGTGAATCTGTATTTCAGTCTCCACCAGGATGAAAGGCCTTTTTCTATTGGTCACTCTCAACTGAAGTCACAGTTTGACCATGCCCACTACGTTTTCCCGCACCTGTTGACAGAAGAGCGAGCTTCTAGCAGCAATGGCCAGCAACCACTCATTTACTGGGTAAGATAACTAATTTAACATCTTAAACTCAAGATACATAGCTTCCTCTTTAACATCCCAGTTGTAAATAAAAAAACTCTTCCTCATCAATTAAGCTTATTTTGGATGAATGTACAGACCAGTAATAAGATCCTTTGACCAGTTAGCTGTATATAACGGCTCATCCACACAAAGCCAGAGCTTTCCCTTTCTGATTTTTTTCTCCTCATTCTAAAAAAATCTGTATACACAGCGTCATCTCAAGAAATATCTCTGTACACACGAAACCATGCTAGACCAGTATGTCGCGCTGTAATTCTGCCACACAAATACACTAAAAATGGAAAATAAGACTTGGAGCATGTGCTTAAACCTTTCATGCTGTATACATCCCAAAACAACAAGAAAATTAAGATGGTGAATGCAAGATCATCAACAGCAAGAGTGGAGTCATTCGTATGGACCAACGGAGAAGTGGAACTTCTACTCAGAGTAACACTGGATTACAAGTTGACTAAACTCCAGGAAAATGTTGACTGGGAGTCGTGTCACTCAAAATATTCCAAAATAATGGATGCATTTCAGGCACAGTATCTGAGCAAGCCAACTGAGAAGAATTTCCCTCACGATGCTAACATTTGTCTCAAAAGCCCAATTCACTGCCAAATAAAAAAAAAACATATATAGCAAATACATGCAGGTGGTGGACACAGGGCATCAAAGTGGCCAATAGTGTACATATTTTATGAGTTTTGAGAGGAGATCTGGGGTGGATCGCCGGCTACGAGACGGTTGACCTGGAAGAGTCGTCTACATCGACAGTAGAGCTGCCTGCCGATTCTGCAACATCCACTGAATCTCTCAACTGTCTTCCTCCTGCGGTTGTAAAGCAGCACTGGGATTTGCTTTCAAGCCTAGCGAGTTAACCATATGATACAGTACCGTTTGATGTGGGCATAGTTAGGACGCATGCATGATCTTTGTGTAGGTGTATTGCTTTAGTGCATAATTCATTATTGTATTATAATACTATATCTATCATTATTAAATTAAATATTATATTATTATAATACAGCCACAGAGGGAACAGGCTGAAGAGAAAAGTTCTGACTGATCTGTCAGAGGAGGACCTAAAAATAAAGAGGAGGATGTTGCAGTTGATGGAGAACTCAGCTAGACGCAGCTCCGACCACATGCTGCAGATAAATACAAACATTGCTAACATGACTAGTACCATTCAGGAGGGTTTTACCTTGATGAGGGAATTGTTGTTCCAACACCACTTTGCACACCTCCACAGCAGCAAGGGCTCCGTCACCCATGCATGCATCACTGCACCCAACTGTACTAGACTTCCTACCCAATGAACCAGCAAACCAGTCTGGACAATACCTCTGAACGATACACACCTACACCAACACATGACATGGCACAGCACAGCAGCAAACCTCATTTTCAGACAGATGTGCACTGCTGCAAGACGACACAGAGTGACTGCACTATGCTTCACTTTGGTGCACTGTTGCACTTTATACAGTTTGACTTATTGTATTTGACATGAAGCTGTATTTTCCAATGGAAAAAAAAAAATAGTTCTGGAAGTGCTTCCAGTCATTTGTTTATTTTCGCTGGACATGCATTCCACACAATACTTTGAAAAATGATAAGCATTATGCAATTCACATTTGTGGTGTATTCCAGAAAGCAAGGTTAACTTACCATCTGCTAAACCCTGAACCCTCAGTTGATTAACCCAAACCTTGTATACTCGAGGTATACTGGTTCCAAAAACAAGTCCGGGTCCTAATTACATACTCTGAAAGTTACCTCCGTTTTTGGAACTGAAAGCTGAGTTTATCTGCTTACTTACCTTAAACATACCCATGTCACATAACCCATTTTCTGGAATAACCCCCTGAAAAAATGTACTAAATACTTCTTTAAAACAGAAGACCACTCTGTCTTGTTGGCCAGGCTTTTGTTAAGGGTCAAGGTACTTTGTGAGCACCCTCGTCACTGTCTTTCCCTTTCCCACATTAGTCTATGAGGTAGTTGCTGCATTGTGTAGGAGGCTGTAAGTCTTTATCTCCTTTTTTTCTGTGCATCTGCCATCGAGGCGACCAAAAGCACACTCAATGACCACCCATGCCCTACACAAATACAATCTGCTTTTCCAGAGCAGGGATTTAGAAGTCTTAAAGTACAAGTTGAGCTTTGAATTAGCAAAACCCTGTGCACTGTATACACTCCCAGGCCAGATCAGTGTTTAGATCAGTGTGCTCAATGATGTGTCTTTGACCTTCACTGTGTATATTTCAATGATACTGTGTTATAAATAAAATACAAACAAAATCATTTTACTCTCCTCACATTCTTTGTTAGCAGCTTCACAGACACATTACTGACTGATGGCTCATTATGGGAGGCCTTTTGCATCTCAGATGTGAATCACTAAATATTCATGGCCATTGAGTCAGACTTTCTAACATAAAAATTAAAAATAAGAAAAAGATGCAAATAAACAAAAGAACAAATACTGCAATACTTATTTGTACACCTAAAAAGAAACATTCAAGTAAGAAACATAATCAAAAGTAAAAAGTAGTGTGTTCATTACAAATAAACTGATTATTAACGCTACAAAAGCATTAGTTATTCCTTTCTTTTACTGTTAGATCAAAATTAATGAGGCAAGATTATAGCAAGACTTACTGTAATGCATGGATGGATCTAATATAATGTTACACATCAGGTGTTTTCTCCAACAGTTATCAGATGTTCACTTGAGACATAAAAGAGTATGTTTGCATGAATACTGGCAAGACAGATGTTGTGAAATACTGTAAATCTGTGTCTCGTGATTGAGTGCCGTGGGAAAGTTGTGGGGAAGTGGTCAAGAAGCGAGCAGAGAAAAAGATAGACCTCTCAGAAAGCATACAAATAAAGATTATTTAAGATGTCTGACTACTGTTTGGAGTATGGGGATCACTATAAGAGGGCTTAAAGAACTCACTTGTGAAAACACCAAATCAACCAAAATTGACATTTTTATTTATTTATTTATTGGTGTACCTTAAAATTAGCTTAGCACGGCTCACAAAATATTTGAACCACTTTAAGTTTTCCACTCAGTCAAAATCAATTGTTATAAACCTGCCATCAATATAATCCTTTACAGTCATCGTGGCCCTTTAATATACTGCACTTGAACAAAACAAAGTTTTTATTTGAATTATTCCTCTTATAAATTCTGTGGAAAAACTGAGATGAAATAAGATTTATAAATCATAAGTATTCAGTTTTAGTTAGATCTTTCTGCAACCACAAATTTTAATTTTAACAAATTCTTATTGAGTTTGAAATAATCAACAGCTCTTTTCAATCATCTGTAATATAAAGATCAAGATACTGGACTTTATTTATGATTGAGAATATCACAAATGCTCTGTAGTTGGTATAATTACATTTTGAAAAAAGTACAGTGGTATTAATAACTTTGGGTATCTGTTATTCTTTGTAACAATCCTTTATCTGATCATTTGAATGTTTTCTGTATGTGGATTTCTATGTCGTCTGAACAGGACTTTTATTTTGGCGTGGCAGTATGACGTCATAAAGCTGCGCTGCACAATTCTGTTGGGAAAAAAGGTTTGTGTTTTTAATCCTTTAAAGTGTATAAACCAATACAACCCGTTCTTAGGGTTTGATAGAGAACGTGCTGTTTGATCTCTGGTAAGAAATGATAGAGAAACTGAGCTTTTTAAAACCAACTCAGTTAAATCATACAATTCATTGTTGATAAGCACTGGAATTAATAACAACACAAATATCTGTAATGACAACTTATACAAATCAACTGACAAAAGTTTTCATGAAAATGTAATCCATTTAATAAATATAATAATCAATACATGCCAAATGTAAATCATAAATGCCTAAATATTAATTTTCTGTATGATCTGTGTTCTTTCATTATTTGTAGTGCTAATTTTGAGTGTTTTTTGTCTAATTAGGTCATTTAAGTTTATTGACTATCACTCTGACTGACTCCCTTACTAGTGTGCTGACTACTGAACTAGGGTGCTGACTGAGACTGAGTTTGGATTTATTTTATTTGTCTGTCTTTTCATTTTTCTCGTCTTCTTAAACAGGACAAAGTGTTCAAACAGACTGAAAAACTCCCAGTGAAGCAACACACTGTTATAAAGATGGTGTTTATTAAAGAGGAGAGTGACTATGCAAAGATTGAAGAAGCATTCAGAGTCAAACATGAAGATACTGAGGAACAACAGACAGAGATGGCGTTTATTAAAGAGGAGAGTGAAGACGTGAAGATTGAAGTCAAACGTGAAGATCCTGAGGAACAAACAGGTCGGTTTCGGCCATTCTTTTCTATTTTACTGAGCCACAAGGGACCATGGTGGTGGAAAAAATATTAGATGGGAGGAAAAATATAAGTCAGTGCATTTTCTTTCTTTCATGACAAAATCAATGACATCACCACATAAATTGGGGAAAAATAATAAATAGCCAAAACAATCAATTTGTGTAACATTCAACACAATATCTACTTCTGAATGAAGAGCAATGAAAATGATTCATTTCTATCACTTAATTATGTAAGAGTTTTTAACAAATACATTTATTTTGCAAAAAAGCACACCATGAGTAAAATGGGAGTGATTAACTTTACATGTTGTCTATATATATATTTTTTCTTTATTAAATCACTTTATCAAATTGGAGTCTTGTAAACATTACTTTCTTTATCAGGCATACTTATCAAAACATCTGTTCTCCTTGAAATAATGACATTTAACTAAGCAATAAGGTACGAGAGGCCATGCTGTATCGTGAGTAAATCACGGCTGAAGGGCGTTGTTAGGCACGACGCGAAGCAAACCGTTTAAGGTCCAAAATTGTTAGGAGTACTGACGAGGACTTTTAAGAGGCTTAAGAGTTTCTTCAGCAGTGGAGAAAATCAACGAAACATGAAGGAGAAGAAATGCATATTTGCACACAATGCATGACAGTGAGTTAATAAGACGCTACACGTTAGATCGTGCAGTGATCATGTTTGTGACCAATTTTATTCGAGACACGCTAACATCTTTAAAATGTTTAAAAATGCCACAGTGCCAGAAATGGAAGTAATCACTACAATGACTATGGCCAGGTTGACACTGTCAGTTTTAGGGATTGACAACCGCATTTCCTTACAGTCCCGAAATGTCCCGTTCAAACAGCAGCTTACTGTACTGTAGCATCTCAAATACTGTCTGTATGAACGTGGAGTAAGTGTCAAGCCTGTATATATTCACATCCTTTTTTTTGCATCTCGCGCATTACTCTGCATTTTAGTCACACACAGAACACAAAACTAACAGAAACTGCTCCAGTGGAGAACAGTGACTGGATCTAAAACCTTCAGATGACGCACGGCTTATTTCTCCATCGCTGTAACTTACCCTGAGTGAAACCACACATGAGCGGCTCTCTCGCACTGTATTACAAGTTGTCCAGTTCATACAGCGCATTATGCAATTATAGAATGCAGTTGTCACCCCGTAAATAACTGATTTTGGTCTGTCATAACTTTCTACAAGCAAAGTGATGACACAAATAATTACAGCACTTTCAGAACCTTACTGTGTCGCTTTTAGTTTCCTATCAGATACCTTAAGTACAACATTAACAGCATGTATGTATGTGTGTGTGTGTGACCCTGGACCACAAAACCAGTCTTAAGTGTCCATTTTTCGAATTTGAGATTTAATAATATTAAACTGAATAAATAAGCTTTCCATTGATGCATGATTTATTAGGATCAGACAATATTTGGCCAAGATACAACTATTTAAAATCTGGAATCTGAGGGTGCAAAAAAATCTGAATATTGAGAAAATCACCTTTGAAGTTGTCCAAATTAAGTTCTTAGCGATGCATATTACTAATCAAAAATTAAGTTTTGATATATTTACGGTAGAAAATTTACAAAATATGTTCATGGAACATAATCTTTACTTGATATCTTAATGATTTTTGGCATAGAAGAAAAATTTATAATTTTGACCCATACAGTGTATTATTGGCTATTGCTACAAATATACCCCAGAGACTTAAGACTGTGGTCCATGTTTTTTTTTTTGGTCCATGGTCACATATATATATATAATGTGTGTGAGAGCGAGTACAGTAAAACAGGAAAAATTACGTCTGTAATTTCAAAGTGAAGGCTTATAATAAAGCCTAAAACTTTTTTTTTCTTTGTGAACAACCAGCCAGTCACAGTGTTCCAAAGACTGTGTCGTAGTAGCAACGGGGTCAAGCCCCGCCTCCTCACCGAAGATGAAAGTTTTTGCCTTTTCTTCGCTCAGAGTTGCTCTCAGAATGGTCCTGAATTGCTTTTAAGCAAATACTCCTCCGTAGAAATGTTTAAGCTAAATTAGGAGCTTTTTGAGAGGATTCTTAGAATCTTTAAGAATACAGGCCCAAACTTTTTATCTGCCTAATTTGTCTTGAAGTAACAAGGGAATATACAGCACCTGGTCAATTAATTTCTTCTTAGTCAGCTGCCTACTAGGGAACATTTTACATTGGCAGGGAACATTATGACCTGCAGCCATATCTAGTAGATACCAACAAATGATGCAAAGTATTGTCTGCTACAAAGTCATAAGTAACTTGCCTGTAAACTGTTTGTTAGTAACATTATTAAGTAAAATAGTAATGTCAACTCTAATTAGTAACATCAATTCAAATGAATGCAGCAATAAGCAGGTCTGTATATAGGAATGGGATTTCCATAATGTCTGTGAAGAGACCGAGTGAACAGTCTCTACTTTATTGGTTGGAGATGATTACTTGAAGCAGTGTGCATCTGTGCAACATTGTAAACCAGCTACACAGTCTACTTTTCTTTCAACCAGTTGCTCAGGCAGACTAGCTTGTTCACATTTTCAGGTGACCTCTTCTACTGCACAATGTAGCCTGCCAAAAAGAAGTCTTTTACATGACAGATGTAGCAAAGTAACTTTTTGCAATATTGCAACCATGTATTCAGTGCCTTTTGGACATCATAAAATGTAGCAGTTTTGGAAACACAGTTTGTAATCATTAACAATTTTTGTGAAACTGCAGTTCAACATTTTTTTGTGTGTGGGGAAATTTCTCAGAATATCAGACTTGCTCCTTGTTTTTGTTTTGTATAATAAAACGTATTCGTTTACTTATGTAATCTCGGTGCCCTGAGATACGGGAACGAGTACTGCATACCTAAACTCTTATGGGGAAAAACTCCTTTTCTCCAAGGACTGAAGCCTTTACAATCACGCAGTGTAAATGCACAGCCATTGGTTCATGCAGTAAATAAAAAAAACAAACCAATGGCTTGGTTCAGCCATTGGTTCTGCCTATGACGATGAAGCCCGCCAGAATGGATGGGGCCATCTGGCTATATAAGCGGGCATTTCACCATAGGATCTCAGGTAAATTCGACTGAAGTGACGATAGTGAGTCGTGCAGCGTCATGGCATAGCAAGGAATGCAGTACTCGTTCCCATATCTCAGGGAACCAAGGTTACGTAAGTAACCGAGTACGTTCCCTTTCGATACTTCACTCGTACTGCATCGCTGGGGAACCAATACAATCCCGCCGTGTCATGAAAGAGGAACGACTAACATGAACTGGCCTTGAGCATAAAATGCTCAGAGGGACCAATTATACACAGGGCGAGCCCTGCAGGGGGCATGAGGCTGAACTAACATGAGGCTGAGGTCAGCTCAGCCTTGGATAATCGTTCCAACAGTTTTGTACAAGCTCAGCACTACTAAAAGGGCCATGAGCATACCTGAAAAAACAGGCAATGCCTGAAGAAATAGACCACCTTAAGCAGGCACATATCCATTTAAGCAGATAGAATCCGAACCTACAAGGCCGGAACTTCCAAGTTATAAAACCTGGTGAAAGTGGACGGTGAGGCCCAGCTGGCCGCCTCACAAATATCTGCTGTGGACACACCGCTAGACCACGCCCAGGACGAGGTCACGCCCCGAGTGGAATGGGCTCTGACTCCTATTAGGCACCGGAGGCCCAGGGAGGTGTATGCTAGTGCGATAACATCAACTAACCATCAAGAAATCCTGTGTTTTGTGACCGGGAACCCTTTGGTGCGGCCACCAAAGCATACAAAAAGTTGTTCCCACCACCTGAACTGGGCGGAACGCTCAATGTAAATTTTCAGCGCCCTAACCGGGCAGAAAAAGTTAAACTCCTGGTCCTCCTCAGAAGGAGGAAACACAGAGAGAGTAATAACCTGGGCTCTAAACAGGGTGTAGAGCACCTTAGGAACGTACCCATGTCTTGGTTTTAGGATGACTTTGGAGTTGTTAGGCCCAAACTCAAGACAGGCAGAACTTATCCAGAAGGCCTGCAAGTCATCTACTTGTTTAATCGATGTTAAAGCCAGTAGCAGAGTGGTTTTCAACGACAGGATTTTCAAGTCTGCAGACTGTAGTGGCTCAAATTGGGGGCCCCAGAGGGCTCTCAGGAAACGGACAACTAAGTTGTTCCAGCCCACCGACTGTCCAGATATAGGAGCATGGGAAGCTGCTATAGCTGCCACATAGACCTTGAGCTTGGAGGGGGTAGCGACCCTTGTCCAACAGCACTTGAAGGTAGGACAATATCACCGATATGTCATATGAAACTGGGTCTTCGCCACGTGTTGTGCACCAGGCAGAAAATACCGACCACTTAAGGGCATAGAGGCATCTCATAGACGGGGCTCTAGCCTGTGAGATGTTATTCAGGATGCTCTCAGTGAGATCTACTGATTCCCATCGAGAGCCCAGAGGTGCAGAGCCCACAGCTCGGACTGGGGGTGCCAAATTGTCCTGTTCGCCTTGTTCAAGCGGGAGCGCTGTTGGGGCTCAGGCTTTTGAGTAGGCTGAGCAGGCGGTGGCGCAAGTTTCACTGGCTGCTGTGCTGGTGTATGTCTGTGGCCATTGCAGAGCAGGAGCTTAGGCTTAGGCAGGACGTGTGATACAACTACTCTGCATTCTGATTAAAAGTTAAGACAGAGCGTCTTTTGTCTGTCATTCTTCAAACATTACAGCAATCATATTTTGGTTTACAAACTGTATTGTTTCATCAGTAAGTCACGTTAGCACTCAGCTAACGTATCCACCAAGTGTTCACAGTTTAGCAACTAAACATTTGCTGTGGGGACGATTTGATTGCATAAGTGTTTTTGTATTTTATGTCATTATTATAAGAACGGATTGGAGCACTATATTACTGTTTTATGTAAAAGTGCTTGCTTTGTCAGTGGTAGCGCTGGCTAACTGGCTCAAGGACTCCTCTCTGTGCCAATCACAACAGGCTTTGCCTGCTGACCAATCAGAGCAGAGTAGGCTTATGGAAGGGAGGGGTTTGCTCCGAACTTGCTTGGAATGAATCGTTTCGAAATCATTGGCAAATGACTGTAATATTAAATGTATATTTTGAGAAAATTACAATGTTTTCTGACCTTAGATGTATTTAAACCTGTTGTAGGGTACTCTAACACAATATTAGGACACTTTAAAATACCATATGACTACTGTAATGTTTGAAGAACGACAGACAAAAGACGCTTGGTCTTAACTTTTAATCAGAACGCAGAACAGTTGTATCACAGGAGCACCAGCCGAAATCACTCAACTCTCCCGCATTAACCCTGTAACTGCCAGTGCAGCACAATAAACAGCAGTTTCACAATTATTATAAAGTCTGTGTGCTACACTACATTCTTTATTATTAAACAATGTAATTAGAACAACGTCAGTCTACAATAATCGACATATTCTTAGGATCACTGCGAATTTTTAGAACTACTTCAGTAAGACAGTAATATCGTGCTTTACCTGGAAACCTTAAGCTGCACTAGGTGTACATCACATATTGGCACAAAAAAATTATATTTTTAGCACTCAATTGAAAATGTACACCTAACGTATCAATCGTACTACTTACAGGTCGTGGTTCAGAGAGCTTGTTAGTCCAAATTAAGAAGATTAGAAGCCAACAAAGATAAAAAGCCAAGATTAGAGAAGCAGTTCTTGATAAAATGGCAAGCACACAACAAAAGGCTGGAATTGTATTTCTGTGGTATCCTTGAACACCGCGTCTTCTCAACATGATGTAAACGCAATAATAGCAAAAGTGTTTGTGGGCAGGTCAGACTCTGTTCGTATTTCGCGGGCAGGCGGGGATTATGCAAATGTGTTACCCAGTGACGTACACCGGTAACAGGCGATTCAGAACCGACTCTCTCTTTTGAGAGACAATATCTTTATTTATCATGCACTTTTTTGATTAACAACTTTGCAGATTGTTTTCATTTAAGGATAGCTACGTTATAAACTGCAAAAGAGAAATTTTTCAAAAACCCATATGACCTGCTCTTTAAGTCAAGGGACCTGCAGTATGTTTTTTGACCACCCACAAGATCCCAACCCAAATGTGTGCAGTGCTTTTCTGTGGTTTTTATGAGGGGTAATATTTGGGATGTGTCCTAAGAAAAGTTAAGAGTTAACAGTATTAAGAAGAAGTGCTAAATATTATATATGTATGATGCTTTGTGACATTAAACAGGTGTTAACTTGTTTTAGTTTCTTTTTACCCTAGACCTGATGGCACTGAAAGAGGAGAGTCAAGAGCTAAATGAAATGGAAGAGAAAAACTTCATGACTGGTGAAGAATCTTTTAGCTACTCGCAGACTGATAAAACAGAAACTAGAAACCTTAAAGTCCAGATGAGAATTCAGGCTGGAGAGAAGCTTTACACCTGTGAACAATGTGGAAAGAGTTTCAGTATAAAAGACAGCTTTAGAGTCCACTTGAAAATCCACACTGGAGTGAAGCCTTACTCCTGCAAACTGTGTGGAAAGAGTTTCTTACGAAAAGGAAATCTTAAGACTCACATGCGAGTTCACACTGGAGAGAAGCCATTCATCTGCTCTCAGTGTGACAAGAGTTTCAGACAGAAAAGAGATCTTAATGGCCACATGGCAACTCACACTGGAGAAAAGCTTTACTCCTGCAAACTGTGTGGGAAGAGCTTCAGACGAAAAGAAAATCTAAAGAATCACACAAGAGTTCACACTGGAGAGAAGCCGTTTATCTGCTCTCAGTGTGGAAAGAGTTTTAGTCAGAAAAGAGATCTTAATACCCACATGACAAATCACACTGGAGAAAAGCCTTACTCCTGCAAACTGTGTGGTAAGAGCTTCAGACGAAAAGAAAATCTTAAAACTCACATGAGAATTCACACTGAAGAGAAGCCGTTCATCTGCTCTCATTGTGGCAAGAGTTATAAATGGAAAAGAAATCTTAATACCCACATGAAAAATCACACTGGAGAAAAGCCTTACTCTTGCAAACTAAGTGGGAAGAGCTTCGTACAAAAAGAACATTTTAAGACACACTCAACTGGAGAGGATCCGTTTGTTTGTGATCAGTGTGGAGGGTGTTTCAAATATAAAGCACACTTTAATCATCACATGAGGATTCACTCACAAGAGGACTGTTTTGTAGGTCATCAGTGTGAAAGGAGTTTCACAGACAGGAGTCACCTTGAGAATCATGTAAAAATTCACATCGGGGAGAAGCCTTACATGTGCCATCAATGTGGAATGAATTAAACAAACAAAGCAAACCTGGAGGATCACATGAGAGTTCACACTGAAGAGAAGCCTTAAGTGTCTTCAGTGTGAAAAGAGTTTCCCATATCACATAAGCCTGAAACATCATGTGCAAACTCATTCTGGAAAGAGTTCATTGTTTTCCTCAGTGTGACGAGGTTTAGAAAAAGGAGAAATTTCAGCAATTATCTGCACATTCACTCTGGAGATAGTTTAATTGGGATCAAAGCAATAAAATCATCACACTTAAACATGCATATGCAAAGTCATCTAAATGTGAAAGCGTGTTTTTTTCTTTGTTAAAGAGTATGACAAAAGAATGTGAGCTATATCTGATTTCCACCTCATGACCACTTCTTTTATTTATATTATTTTAGTCATGTCCTACATCTCTTTATACTTTACCTTTTTGTTTCCTTTTGACCATGTTTACTGCAGTGAGAACTAGGGCTGGGAAAATAATTCAATGCATCGCGAATTGAGAAATGATTCAGCATTGATTCTGAGATTTTCAGAATGCATCACGATTAGTGATGAAAGTTATGATTAGTTTTGAACGATATGGAAAATTATTTTAGTTCTTTTCATAATCTATACAGATACTGATAAACAATAAGTTCATGTTTTTATATTACAATTTTCATATAATATACAGTTTGTGAACCCAGGAGAATAGAAAATCTAAGAAGCACTGATTAAACTGATATTTTAGTAGCTCTGACCTAACTATAATGTCAGTCCTGACTCTTCAAATGTGTTTATTTTTTAAGGCACCAAAATACTGAGTTTAACAGAACTATGACAGAACTATGGTTTACCTGCGATTAACAACTTACTAAAAACTAATTTATATTCAAGTATTTTATTAATAGGGTAGATATGGGTTTTTTCAGAATTTAGTGCATAAGGATGAGGAAGGTATATTGCAGGGGTGCCCAAACTCGGTCCTGGAGGGCCGGTGTCCTGCAGAGTTTAGCTCCAACTTGCTTCAACACACCTGCCGGGAAGTATGACTAGTAAGAGCTTGATAAGCTGGTTCAGGTGTGTCTAATTGGGATTGAAGCTAAACTCTGCAGGACACCGGCCCTCCAGGACCGAGTTTGGGCACCCCTGGTATATGACTTTAACTCATGTTTTTCAAATACATAATAAATAAAATGCATTGACATTTGTCAACCTCGAAAAAAGAAAATCAAAAGTGCATAGAGATTTCTCTGAAATTATATAGTTTAACAAAATACAAACCCGATTCCAAAAAAGTTGGGACACTGTACAAATTGTGAATAAAAACAGAATGCAATGATGTGGAAGTTTCAAATTTCAACATTCTATTCAGAATACAACATAGATGACATATCAAATGTTTAAACTGAGAAAATGTATCATTTTAAGGGAAAAATAAGTTGATTTTAAATTTCATGGCATCAACACATCTCAAAAAAGTTGGGACAAGGTCATGTTTACCGCTGTGTGGAATCCCCTCTTCTTTTTATAACAGTCTGCAAACGTCTGGGGACTGAGGAGACAAGGTGCTCAAGTTTAGGAATAGGAATGTTGTCCCATTCTTGTCTAATACAGGCTTCTAGTTGCTCAACTGTCTTAGGTCTTCTTTGTCACATCTTCCTCTTTATGTTGCACCAAATGTTTTCTATGGGTGAAAGATCTGGACTGCAGGCTGGCCATTTCAGTACCCGGATCCTTCTTCTACGCAGCCATGATGTTGTAATTGATGCAGTATGTGGTCTGGCATTGTCATGTTGGAAAATGCAAGGTCTTCCCTGAAAGAGACGACGTCTGGATGGGAGCATATGTTGTTCTAGAACAGGGATCCTCAAATCTGGCCCACGAGATCCACTTTCCTGCAGAGTTTAGCTGTAACCCTAATCAAACACACCTGAGCATGCTAATTAGTGTCTTCGGGATCATTAGAAAATCACAGGTAGGTGAGTTTGATCAGGGTTGGAGCTAAACACTGCAGTGCATTGGCCCTCCAGGGTAAGATTTGAGGAACCCTGTTCTAGAACTTGGATATACCTTTCAGCATTGATGGTGCCTTTCCAGATGTGTAAGCTGCCCATGCCACACGCACTCATGTAACCCCATACCATCAGAGATGCAGGCTTCTGAACTGAGCGCTGATAACAACTTGGGTTGTCCTTGTCCTTTTTAGTCCAGATGAGATGGCGTCCCAGTTTTCCAAAAAGAACTTTAAATTTTGATTCGTCTGACCACAGAACAGTTTTCCACTTTGCCACAGTCCATTTTAAATGAGCCTTGGCCCAGAGAAAACGCCTGCGCTTCTGGATCATGTTTAGATATGGCTTCTTTTTTGACCTATAGAGTTTTAGCCAGCAACGGCGAATGGCACGGTGGATTGTGTTCACCGACAATGTTTTCTGGAAGTATTCCTGAGCCCATGTTGTGATTTCCATTACAGTAGCATTCCTGTATGTGATGCAGTGCCGTCTAAGGGCCCGAAGATCACGGGCATCCAGTATGGTTTTCCGGCCTTGACCCTTACGTACAGAGATTGTTCCAGATTATCTGAATCTTTGGATGATATTATACACTGTAGATGATGATAACTTCAAACTCTTTGCAATTTTTCTCTGAGAAACTCCTTTCTGATATTGCTCCACTATTTTTCGCAGCAGCATTGGGGGAATTGGTGATCCTCTGCCCATCTTGACTTCTGAGAGACACTGCCACTCTGAGAGGCTCTTTTTATACCCATTCATGTTGCCAGTTGACCTAATAAGTTGCTGGTCCTCCAGCTGTTCCTTATATGTACATTTAACTTTTCCGGCCTCTTATTGCTACCTGTCCCAACTTTTTTGGAATGTGTAGCTCTCATGAAATCCAAAATGAGCCAATATTTGGCATGACATTTTAAAATGTCTCACTTTCAACATTTGATGTGTTACCTATATTCTATTGTGAATAAAATATAAGTTTATGAGATTTGTAAATTATTCCATTCCTTTTTTACTCACAATTTGTACAGTGTCCCAACTTTTTTGGAATCGGGTTTGTAAATAGTAATAAACTTAAAATGATTTCCAATTTGCACTACTCAACATGTCTTACCCTCCTCCAAAGTATACATCTTTTCACTTGTCTCTGTTTAATATCTATTTGTCTTTTATTTGTTATGTGAGGGCATTAGTGGGAGATTCTTGATAAACAGAAGCATCTCTGACTTCTCACACCCAATTCTGTTTTTTTTTTTTCATAACATTTGCAGCAGCATGTAGTATACGTTCATTGTATATGCTGGGGCAAGGGGCTGAGAGATATTTCCGTGCAAGGCGAGGCAAGGTCTGGGAATTGGGATTTATTTTACTTAGGCTTAGCGCTAATAGCTGCTGCTGTGGCTGCTTCATGTTCTTTTAGTAGCCTACAGCTTCGCCATGATGATGACCTTTAAAGTGAGAATCCTTGCTGAACATGCTTAGCAAATAGCAATGGTGCTGTGCCACTGAGAAAAAGGCATGTTCACGGGTGATGACGTAATGAGCGTGACGCAGTTTTACAGCTGCAGCCACTTTCACTCGGAAAGCAGATGAATCTTGGATAAAACAGACTGATTGATTAATTTACCAGCAAGAGTACTTTATCGGATCTAGTTATCTGATTTCATTTTTTATCAGCGCAATAAAAATGACGTCATTATCACACATATCACCTGATAATTTATCTGTCCGATAAATATCGTGCATCCCTAAAAAAAACCCTTTTAGGACATAATATATGATGAATTGAGACACAATAAAAGACATTTTACACAAATTCCATTAAAATGTGGACATTTTTGTTTTTAATTATGTCCAAGGTTGTAACTGAAAAATACTGGATTAAATAAGCAACATGATGATGTCATGTAATAATAACTATAGTGCACTACTTTCTTATTCTTCAAGGTTTCCTGTTTCTGGTTTCTGGCTTGCATGAATATAGTGGTCTCCATTGAGGCTTTGTAATAATTTTAATTGAGCCGACAAAAGGAAGTGAACATGACTTTCTTTTGACTTCTAAAGCAGGAAGCTTCAGAGAGGACCATAAGCTTGTCTGATCTCAATAAGAGCTCCTCACACAATAGAAGATCTGGGGATCAGGGATGCCTGTTGATGGGGCTTGTTGGAATTACCAAAAAAAAAAAAAAAAAATTAACAAAAAAAAAAAAAAGAAGAAAAGAAAGAAATTTAAAATTGATTGATTAGAGATTTTGGTGTGTTTCCAATATTTTTTCAGCAAACTTTAAGTAAATGCAAATTAATTAAATTGGTGATGCGTCATGAACACAAGAGGTTATGTTTATCTTTATTTTTAATTAATCATTGTATTTTTTATCATTTGAGTTCCTATTCATTTAATGTAGGCTATAGGCCACAGCTGCGTGTGGCTTATCGAGGTATGAATTCCTTTAGGAGCATCTGAACGTAATTGAAGATATTTTTGATGAAATCTGTGAGGTTTCTGTCCCTCCATTAAAAGTATGTTCTCTGATGGTTCAAAACCTTAATTTAGAGATGATAGAATACATATGGATGGAGTGGTTAAATCCAAGTCTTGTGGAGAGACACAATAGCTTTATATGATGAACAGATTAAAAATCTGAATAAAAGCATAAGTTAATCATAGAATGCTACTGTGTCTCTATACAAGACTTGGATTAAACTGCTCAATTCATATGGATGTATTTTCCATCTCTTTTTGCATGTTATGATGCATTTGTATTTTGAGTCAACAGACTTTCCATGAAGGGACAAACTACTTTCTTATGGGTTTGAAACAGCATTAGGTGAGTAAATGATGTCAGTCTTCACTTTAGGTTGAACTATCAATTGAATTTATTTTTGACACTAACCACACACACATTTTTGAGATGACGTGTGAGAGCAGGTTTGGGAACCACTGTTGTAGAGGATGCCATCTAATATCCTTGCAGTACATAACCCTTAAAACTCTAATGACACCTGTAACCGGTTTCTTTTTTATTTGAAAGCTTATGCCAAAAATTTGGATGCAAACTCAACCAGGACTATGTCACAGAGCAGTGGCCAAGGTATGTCTGTCATCACTAGACAACTTGCTTATGGTGACATGATCTACTTTTACATGTCTTTACCTTTGTATTTTTGCACAAATTAAACAAAAAAAAAAATGACGTGACGTATAGCCAAGTATGGTGACCCATACTCAGAATACGTGCTCTGCATTTAACCCATCCAAAGCGCACACACACAGCAGTGAACACACACACCGTGAACACACACACCGTGAACACACACACCCGGAGCAGTGAACACACACACACACCGTGAACACACAGCCCGAGCAGTGAAACACCACACACACACCGTGAACACACACCCGGAGCAGTGGACATCATTTATGCTGCGGCGCCCAGGGAGCAGTTGGGGGTTCGGTGTCTTGCTCAAGGACACCTCAGTCATGGTATTGCCGGCCCGAGACTCGAACCCACAACCTTAGGGTTAGGAGTCAAACTCTCTAACCATTAGGCCACAACTTCCCTGAAATTTAGGTTCCTCCATCATCAGCACTCCGAATACAACTCCAGGCACTCAAAGTAAGTTGGATTATTGATTACTGTCATGCACCTAGTTTCAAAGAAATACAGCAAGTAGTTGCAACTAACAACTTACAGTAATATGGGAGTTGTCAGAGCCTGGCAATTTGTGGGACTGCTTTTTATTTCCATTACGACTGTTCAGAAAATCAACAGTGATGCAGTAGGTAGTGTACAGTTACACTACACTAGCAATCTTATTTCTTTATATATATTAGGGGTGTAAAGGTACACAAACTTGACGATTTGGTACATACCTCGGTTTTGACTTCACGGTTCGGTGTGGTTTCGGTACAGCAGGAGGAAAAACCTTTTCTATTTTTTTTTTTTTATTATTATTTAACAATGGTGTACTTAACAATTAGCTTTTTCTTTAAATAAATCCAATTACAATTAAAATTTCCTTAGGGATAATAATCTACCTTCGCTTCTGCTGTAAACTATAGGGAGCCCTTCCACATTACTATAAGGTTACAATCAACAACAGAGCCCAAACTTAAATTCATTTACTATTTATTTCTGTGTAATCCACATTCAACTGAAAAAGAAATTGTATGCAAACATTTAAATTGTTTTTAAATCAACTTCTAAATTATACTGTGTTTATTTGTTGTTGAAATATTATAATTTACAGTCATAACTTGTTTCATAAAATATTTATTTAAACATGCATTTAATAGTTAAGACTTCACTAACAGTTATTTCACAAAATGCTTTTGGAAACCTTTAAAACACCAAAGAAAGACGGGTCAAAATCCCTGGATTACCAAATTCAACCAAATAGTATAAACTTTTTTTTTTTCTTTTTTTTTTTAAGATCACAATTCAGTAGTTTATTGATTCTTTATTATTTTGGTTTTGAGATGTAAATTGCAAACAATAGGACAAATACAATAAAAAATACAAATGAAATAAATAGTGCTTTAATTTTTTTTCAGCTACAGTAGGTGTATTTAACAGTACCATTCAAGTTAGAAATTGAATAAATGTAAAACACTAAATTATACACTGATTCTTATTAAAGCTAGTTAAGTCAAGAGCAGTAAAGTACATTTTTTCTTGGTCTTTTCTTGGTGCAGATTGAACCAAGCACCAAAACACATTTTTAGCAAACAGTAAAGATTGAATTCACTTGTGATGGAGGAGGTGTCTGTGTTGCATAGGGCTTGTTCAACTAGTGCAGCGCTGCGCAGTCTGATCGGCAGCTGATTTGAAGTAATGCATGTTGGTTACAGATTTTGTCTGAATTGAGACAGTGCAGACGGCATGGCACTGTGCCATGGCATCAAAAGTACCGCATGAGTGACTCGAGAGCAATCATGTGTTGTTCATTCTGACACCTTCAGTTCAGCTAATGCTCACAAATCTGTATTGTAGCCATAATGTTATGTTTTGCTATGTTTATTAACTTAAAAATGATAAAGCATAGACCCCACTTGGTATTTCAATAGTATAAGATTATGTTAAACTTTATTCTAGTGCAAACAGAGGCAGTGCATAAAGTGTTTAATAAAATGTATCTGGAAGATCTGTGTGTTTGGTAAATATTGCATTAAATTCAGCTTATCTGTGACAAAGTGTGCAAACACTGAGCAAGTGTCTCTAAGGGAAGCCGAAATTGCCGACTGTAAGCAGCAACTTGGGTACATCCAGCCGCTGCTGAAATCTGCTGTGATTTTGGGGGTAGAATGTTTTAAGTGAAGATAAACAGTTGGCATTACATTAGATGCGTAAATGTGCTCATGTTCATTGGGCTGCTGCTACTTTGTGTCATTAAAGGTTCTGTAAGCAGTTTCTAAGAGACACTGTTGATATTTGAAATTACCACAAAAAAATTATAAATAAATAAAAATACCCAACTGGAAAAGATCTCACCCCTATCTTGACAATTCAGATAATTTGTAGTAGAATAAAGTTTAAATTGGTAATACAGAGAAGAGCTGACAGTGTTGTAAACCAGGGATGTGCAGAGAGTGTCTTAGGGGCAGGGGCTCAAATGTAAAAAAAGGGCATCTATTACCACAGAGTAATTCTAAAATGTAAATTGCTAATAATAAGATAGATAATCACCCTGGTAGACATTTCTAACAGACTGTGTTCACAATTAATGAATACAAGACTACTGAAATAGACTCTTTTTTTTAATGAACAGAATACATTAATTACAAAAAATTACAAAAAATTATAGAGATAAATTGAATTTAAAGTAAAATAACACTATGAAATAAAAAATATGCATGTCTATATCTGTACAACCGCTTCTAAAGCTCTTGCAAACACACATGCAAAAATGTGTAGAAAAGTCTAACCCTGTAAAATTCTTTGAGTGTGTGTGGCTCATGATCTTCCGTTGCTGATGTTGAGCATCGGATCAGCATTGCAGGTAATTTTCTTCGTCGTCCATGCCCAGGATTGACATCAGGGACATCAATAACTGCTGCTTCAGCATGGCTACTGGCTCTTTCAAGGATGCTCTTGAACTCCTCCTCAGTTCTTAGGTCTCTTAGTCGGGTGACAGTGCCACTCATGATGTCGTATGCAGCTCCCAAGTCGTCCTTTTGAAGGGCACTGGAGGCACATGCAGATTCAAGGAACACAGGAGTTGTCATTCTCATTGAGAACACTCATTACCAATTTCTCAAGCTCTTCTCCTGTTGTGGAATCCACATGGCACAAGCCAATGAAGCGCTCTTTTGTTTTCTTCTGATGCACAAATCTTATGGCAAATTATGCTTGCTCTGTATGGGAGATGTTGGTGGTTCATACAAGTAAAACTGAAAAAAAATTGATGCATCTTGGATTTCAGAGCGTATGATTTTTCAAACGTAAAGGGTTGCAATGAAGGACACCTGTGGTCGTTTCTTTGATGACTTTTCTTCTTTGACTCACTTAAGATGAAGTTGTAATGTGCTGTCATACTTCACTAGGAGTTTAACTAGCTCCAGAAAGTTCCCCTTGCTTAAAGTACTTGAACTTTCATCGTCACCACGGAAGGCAGTTCCTAGTCTTGCCAGGAACAGTGTTACATCAATTAAACGACACAACAGTGACCTTGTGTTTTGAACCTGTCTTCATGGCTCATGAATAATTGACAACTGAAACAGTGCATTCTGTCATTTTCAGGTGAATATTCAAGCCAAGGATTGTCACTATACCACTGCTTCTGGAAAGAGCACCCAGTTGGACTTGATGTCATATTTCTGTACTAAAATGGGATCTGTTGGATGTTTATGTTGCAAAAGCCAAGCATATTCCGTGTTGGTTTCTTCATCAAAGTCTGCATCTTGTGCTTTTTCAACTCCTTGTCCCATATCACATTCATCCTCTTCTCTCTCTCCTCAACATGTATCTCTGACTGGTCATTTGTGCCTATTAAATTTCATTTTAAATAGATAAAATTATATATATATATATATATATATATATATATATATATATATATATATATATATAGAAATATATATATTTTTTATTTTTTATTTTTTATTTATTTTTTTTTTTTTTTTGTGACGCGTGTCCCGAGCTCTCATCAGCGTCGCACTGGAAACAGAGCAGGCACACCTGCACCTGCTCATTATGGGCTGAGCGGTCACACCTGCAGCCCATTACGGACGGGCTTTATAAGCGGCGCCAACGAACACAGAGGTGAGATATGTATCCAGAAGACTCGGCTAACAGTTCTCTGTGTTTTCTCCAGACAGCAGCGTGTGACCACCAGCCCTCACAGGACACGGACTTCACAGACCCAGACAGCACTGCACCTTTAAGGAGAAGAGAAGGCCGAGCACTGAGCACCGGAAACCCCTCACGTTGGCTATTTCCCCTTCATGTCTGTCAATAAAAATCCACCCTTCGGGGACCTTACCTTGATCCTCGTGTCGTGTGCTTCTTCACCCCGTCACACTGGTGGAGAATGCGGGCATTGCAGTGAAGAAGTTACCGACCAGGATCCCACTACATCCACTATCACTGGGTTTGTTGACGGACGTTTTTTTTCCGGATTGTTTTGCTCACGTCCCCTTCCTGTTTCCCCAGGTGGCGCTCCTCCCCCCCACGATGGAAGATCTGCTGAAGCACCTCACCGCCAGCAACAGATCATGGAGCACATGGCCTCCCGACAAGGGGAAACGAAACGAGAGCTCGCCGCCCTCCGCATGGCCGCCGCCCCGCGAACTCCGCTACCTGACCCCCGAGCCCAGGCTACCCAGCTCATCCCGAAGATGACAGGGCATGATGACGTCGAGACCTTCCTTCAGATGTTTGAGGCGATCGCCGCCCGGGAAGCTTGGCCCAGGGACGAGTGGGCGCGGATCGTGACGCCGTTGCTGACGGGAGAGGCGCAACGGGCATACTTTATGCTTGACCCCGTGCGAAGCGGCTCGTATGAAGAGTTGAAAAAGGAGATCTTGGGACGGGTTGGACTGTCGCCCATTAGCGCCGCCCAACTGTTCCATGACTGGTCCTACAATCCAAGGTGGCCCGCCCGTGTGCAAGTGACCGACCTCTCCCGCCTTGCCCAACATTGGCTACTGGCTGGGGGTTCCACCGCACACCAGGTAGCGGAGCGCGTAGTAGTGGACCGCCTCCTTTGGGCCCTTCCCCGCCCTCTACGGCAGGTGGCCGGTATGCGGAACCCCACCAATGTCGACGAGCTGGTGGAGGCCATCGAGCTGGTGGAGGCCACCCAACACCGGGAGGCTGGGGAGCGAGCGCCACCCTTTCCCCGAAGGGTGGTCCAGGAGCGACGCGTGCCGGAGAGCACCCAGCGACCAGTCAACAGGCCGGCGGTTCCCAGGCCACAGGATAAGCCCATGCCTACCGAAGCTCCCCATTCCCCTGGACGCGCTTGGCTGGCAGGCTGTACCATACACGCGGAACCTCCAAAGCCCACGTGCGGAAGTGAAGGTAAATGACCGACCGGTCCTCGCCCTCCTCGATTCTGGCAGCGGGGTCACCCTGCTCAGGCCGACAGTCGTTCCTCCACGGCCGGAACCCAAAGCCAGACTGTCCATCACCTGCGTCCACGGCGACACCAGGGAAGTACCTCATCCGCGACCGTTTCCACTGGCCAGGCCTGGAGGCCGAAGTGAAGCGCTTCTGCATGGCCTGTCCCACCTGTCAACGGACATCTCCACGCACCCCTCCCCCCAGCCCGCTGATTCCGCTGCCCATCATTGAGGTGCCCTTCGAGCGGATCGGAATGGACCTGGTAGGGTCGCTGCCGAAGTCCGCCCGGGGTCATGAACACATCCTGGACTACGCCACCCGCTACCCTGAGGCCATTCCCCTTCGCAAAGCCACCGCGAAAGCCATTGCCCAGGAGCTCTTCCTGCTGAGTAGTCGGGTCGGCCTACCATCCCAGATACTGACTGACCAGGGCACCCCCTTCATGTCCCGGGTGATGGCTGACCTCTGCAAGCTCCTCAAAATCAAGCAGCTCCGCACCACCGTATGCCTGGTCGAACGCTTCAATCAAACACTGAAGCAGATGCTGCGGCGAGTGGCTGCGGAGGACAAGCGCGACTGGGACAAGATGCTGCCCTACGTGTTGTTCGGCATTCGGGAGGTGCCCCAGGCTTCCACGGGATTTACCCCCTTCGAGCTCCTCTTCGGCCGGCAGCCCCGCGGCCTGCTAGATGTCGCCCGAGAGGCCTTGGAACAGCAGCCAGCCGTCCACCGCTCCATGATTGAGCATGTCCGGGAGATGCGGGAGGGGATCGACAGGGTCATGCCCATCGTCCGGGAGCACATGGCCAAAGCCCAGCAGGCCCAGCAACGACATTATAACAGGGCGGCCCAGCCACGGGAGTTTCAGCCAGGGGACCACGTCATTTTCCTCGTCCCCACCGCCGCCTGTAAATTCTTGGCCAGCTGGCAAGGTCCCTATACCGTCACGGAAAGGATCGGCCCAGTCACCTACTGAGTCCGGCAGCCCGGAAGACGCAGAGAGGACCAACTGTACCACGTAAACCTTCTGAAGCGCTGGGTCGGGACTGGGCCTCAGCTGGCATCCCTCGCTCATCGACTTCTCGTGGCTGTGGACATGGACCCCCACCTCTCGGCCGCCCAAAAGTCGGAGCTGCAACACCTGGTCAGTTAGTTCACCAATGTGTTCTCTCCCCAGCCAGGGTGGACCCACGTACTCAAGCACGATATCTGCACAGCACCCGGAGTGATCGTCCGGCAGCGGCCCTATCGTGTTCCGGAGGCTCGGCAACACGCCATTGAGGAGGAGGTACAGGAGATGTTGAGGTTAGGGACCATCGAACCATCACGCAGCCCCTGGTCCAGGCCCATCGTCATGGTTCCAAAGCCCGATGGCACCTTCCGCTTTTGCAATGACTTCCGCCGCCTAAACGAAGTCTCGGAGTTTGATGGCTACCCCATGCCACGGGTCGATGAACTCTTGGACTGCCTGGGAAGGGCCCGGTACATTTCAACCCTCGACCTCACCAAGGGCTACTGGCAGGTCCCCCTAACCGAGCAGGCCAAGCCGAAGACGGCCTTCTCGACCCCCAGTGGCCACTGGCTGTACTGGGTCCTACCCTTTGGCCTGCATGAGGCTCCCGCCACCTTCCAGCGGCTCATGGACATCCTCCTGCGGCCCCACCAGGCCTACGCGGCCGCCTACCTGGACGATGTAGTCATACATTCCGAGACTTGGGAGGAGCACCTGGAGCGGCTGCGGAAGGTGCTATCGGAACTCCGCGGGGCTGGACTGACCGCCAACCCCCGTAAGTGTCACCTGGCCCTCACCGAAGCCAAGTACCTCGGCTACCGAGTGGGCCGTGGCCTCATTCGGCCCCAGGAGAAGAAAGTGGCGGCGATCCTCTCCGCGCCGCGGCCCACCACCAAAACGCAGGTACGGGCCTTTTTGGGGTTGGCGGGATATTACCGCTGTTTCATCCCTAACTTCTCCTCCTTAGCCTCTCCCCTGACAGACCTGACCAGGAAGGGGCAACCAGAGAAGGTCCCAGTGGAACCCAGAGACGGAGAGCGCGTTCCATCGGGTGAAGGCCGCCCTCACCTCCGAGCCCGTGCTCAGGGCCCCCGACTTCAGTCGTCCCTTCCTGGTGCAAACGGATGCATCCGATACCGGGTTGGGAGCCGTCCTCTCCCAGGTCATCGACAGCAAGGAACACCCGGTGATCTATATCAGCCGGAAGCTGACCTCAGCAGAGCGACGGTATGCGGCCGTCGAGAAGGAGGCACTGGCCGTCAAGTGGGCAGTCCTGGAGCTCCGCTACTACCTTCTCGGCCGCCAGTTCACCCTGATCACGCACCACGCCCCCCTACAGTGGACACCAACGCCAGGGTGACTCGGTGGTTCCTCGCGCTCCAGGACTTCCACCTCACCGTACAACGCCGGGCGGGGACGGCCAATGCGAATGCCGATGGACTCTCGAGGATATGGTCAGCTTTCGCAGGTCTGTCTGGCTCCACTCCTTGCCCTCCCCCAATCTCCCCACTTCTCCACAGGGACAGGACGACGCTTAGGGGGGGGGGAGTGTGACGCGTGTCCTGAGCTCTCATCAGCGTCGCCCTGGAAACAGAGCAGTTAATAAATGTTTTTTTTTTTAAGATTAAAGCAAAAGTGAAGGTTGTACATATGATGAATGCCTTTTTGCAACCCATCAGTCTCTGATTAGAAAAATATGTACTCAAATGTACAAAACAGTAACGAATTACGTTTGTTATTTTGTATGTTCTTCAAGGAATAAAAAAACAGAACTACGCGTGTTTTGCAATCACACAGCACGCTACAGCAATATCAAAGCTAATGCTTACCTCACGTCATTATGGCAATGACGTGCCAGACTGTCGAATGGCATTTATAAACGGGAATTATCTGAATTAGTGATGTGACATTTGAACTGAGGCATTGGAGCTTGTGTCGAGAATAAAAGGGCATGCCTCGATTCAAAGCTTGTGTTGTTAACGTAGAAATCACGTGACCCATGACAAACAAAGCTTCACTTTCTGTCCAGTCACATGAGCAATTCACTTTGCGTGTTGGAACGATCTCCCACATCTTACTTTACCAGTAAGTTTTAATTCGGACTTATTAGTTAAATTTTACATACCCAGTCATCCAAATAATATGAAGAATACAAATTATTTCAGAAAAATTAAATTTTAGTCATATGCAATTCATATGTGTACATTATTGTTCTATTACATCATATTGATATTTGTACTGGTATTAAATTGCACAGTTTAATGGGTAATTGAGTTTATCAGAGACAGAAATTCAACAAACACACACTGTTAGGCTTTTATTTGTGCGCGTAGGTTTGAAAATATGGAATATGTGGTAGATGCCTCGTTCTACGGAGCGTCTTTCACAGGCTTTTAGTTGCTATATTTTTTATTAACCACCAGATGGCGCTGTTTTCAATACACTCAAAGCTTTGAATATTTTCCCGAAACAATCAGAGGAAAGCCTTACACCACCTTCACACTGGCAATTAAAATCAGCTTCGATACGGCTACGAAACGACCGGAAGTCATTCATTTCCTATGGAGATTCACAGACCACATGCGAATGGCTCCGAACCGGGTCTGAACGAGTGCGGTGCGACAAAAATCGTGTCCGTTGGTTGTCCGGATGCGTTCAAAAAATGTAACTCTTGCGAAAGGCTACGGACGGTTCCTATCCGACAATTCCAGCGGAAGTTGGCGTTGCTATGGTACTGATAAACAAACCTGAATTCTTAACTTTTAATAAAATAAATGATTTTATGACGATAAGTTGTCATGTCATTTTTTATTTTATTTTCATGATTATCTAGCATTATTAGGGCAGTTAATACAATTAAAATGAATAATTAAATATTGTGGCCCCCGCTCATTCACAAAATTCCATGATGGCAAATCATCGGCTGGTCAATGCTCTTGCTGTTGTTCTCCTATACTAGATCCGTGTGGGTGAAATACTACCTGGCGCAGAGGAACCAATACGGGGAGTTTCACCGTCTGGTGGGTGAGCTGCGTCTGAACAATGGTGAGGATTTCAAGGAGTATTTCAGGGTGTCGCGGTGTCAGTTTGACGAAATCCTCCACCGTGTTGGTCCACGGATCAAAAGAATCAACACCCGGCTTCGGAGATGTATTTGTCCGGCAGAACGCCTAGCCATCTGTCTCCGGTGAGTTTCTAGTCTGTCTCTATCCCCTTGATATTACATATCACATAGATCACATCATTATAGATAATAGGCATATTGTCTCAGCTTTTTTTTCTTTTTCTATGCATAGGCCAGTATTTTGTAGCCTACAAAGACCAACTGTTTTTTTGTTTTGTTTTTTGCCCAACTTAACCAATTAAAACCACACAGAACTGATTACATGATGAAATTGTATAAATGGGAAAATAATTAGACTTTTTCATCATCAAGTCATTTGGTTATTTCAATATTATTATAGTCTATTTTGTTAACTGTATTTCTATGAAGCTAAAACCTATTGCATTTTCTTCTTTTCGCCCTTAAACATGATAAGATGACAAGATGTCCTTGTGTATCTAGAAAGGTGTCTGCCAAATAAATGTATGTATTATTATTGTTATTGTTAATATTATATTTATTATTAATATTTTAATTATGTTCTTTCAGACACATGGCGACTGGTGACTCCTACCACTTCCTCTCCTACCGCTTCCGAGTGGCCTGGAGCACTGTGTCTCTCATTGTGCCTGAGGTGGCCAAGGCTATCTGGGAGGAGCTAGTGGATGTGTACATGCCTCTGCCAAAGGAGAGTGATTGGCAGGATATTGCAGAGCAGTTCCGGGTTAACCGTGACTTCCCTAATTGCATAGGGGCCATTGATGGGAAGCATGTGAGGATTGTGGCACCACCCAATTCAGGCTCCCTTTTTTTAATTATAAGGGGACCTTCTCCATCATGCTCCTTGCAGTTGTCGATGCCAACCTCTGCTTCTGCATTATTGATGTGGGTGCCTATGGTCGCGGGAGTGATGGAGGCACACTGAGGGAGTCTGCCTTTGGTCACGCTATCCAGGAAGGCACCTTGGGAGTCCCACCACATGCCATCATCCCTGGAGCAGAGGATCTCAGGCCACTTCCTCACACCTTTGTGGGGGACGAAGCCTTTCCGTTGCGCCGTCACCTGATGTGTCCATATCCTGGAAGGAACCTCTGCAGACGCCGTCGGATGTTCAGCTACCGCATGTCTCAGGCAAGAATGGTAGTAGAGCAAGCCTTCGGTGTGCTGGCAGCCAGGTCCAGGATCTACCATCGAGTGATGTGGCTGCATCCACACAATGTGGAGGTGTGCGTGAAGGCAACCTGTGTCCTCCACAACCTTCTTCGCCGTGATGCCCCAACACGCCCCTATAGACCAAGGGAGAATCGAGCGCCCAACCCACCCCTCAGTGTTGTCTTACCTAGTGTCATCCGACAAGGTGCCAATAATTCCACCGCGGAGGCAGTTCGTGTCAGAGAGGCCTATACGACCTACTTTTCCTCTGAGGCGGGAGGTGTCCACCGACATGATCCTGTGTCATAATTACAGACAATGACCAAAAGGCCCTTTTAAGGGCCAACCACAATGTCATTTCTACATACGCTTTCTATTAGTGTTTTGTGTGTGTGTCGCAGTCTCTTCTAGCTCTCTCTCTTGCAAAAATAAACCACAGTACTGAATAATAGTTAAAGTGACCTTTATTATACTAATGATACCACTGTGTGTGTGTGTGTGTGTGTGTGTGTGTGTTCAGCTCCACCAGATGCACCAGATTCTGTAAAACAAATAAAAATGAAAAGGTGAGATGGCAGCATGTTACACATTATCAGTGCCATTGTGGAGGACATTCAAAACAAAATACTTACACTCAAATTCAGCTTCATATATCAGCTGGTGCATTTTCAGCTTCGTAGCAGCGTTTTTTAGATTTTTTTTTGGATTTGCTTTTTTTTTAGACAGCCGGCTGCGTATGCGTTCGCCTGACAGGTCTGGTGTGCCCTCTATTTCGTGTGGGCGCACGCTCTCCTGTGTGTGATCTGTATCTGTGACTCTCTCTCCCTCCTGGGTCTCTCTCTCTGTCTCAGTAAGGTTGGAGGTTGTCCTCCGTTGCGTGATAAACGGCAGGAGGAAGGACATAATCTGGGCATAACGCCAGGGCCTCTTCTGAGAGGCAGCAGCCCTGCTTACCCGCCTGGACTGGTCTTCCCTTCTATAACGAACAAAGGCATCACGGAGGTCCCTCCACTTTTTTTTGTACATCCTCCACTGAAAAGCACAGACAATGTTCAGCACATTTTAATTAATTAATTAATCTGTGTGAACTGAACTTTTGAACTAGTTCAAAAAATAAATAAAAATAAAAATCAGAAAACTTAACAGGATTTGTTTGAACGTCAGAACTTGTTCTCTACACTACACTCACAAACTTGTGTTTTGTTTTTTGTCAAAGATCATGTTATAATCTTTAACAAAATGTTTGACAAGCAAATGTACACAAAAGACAAGTCTCGCACATGGATAATAAGTAATACTAATAGCATTAATAATAATTATAACAGAAGATAATATCTCTAGTCTATCCTAATTTTAATCATAAATACAATGTATATACAATATCAAAAACAATGGATTGACCACCTCCTATGGTGTGTAAGGTATTTTGCAGCTAATCCGTTCTGAGCATATAGTGAAGTTTCTCTGAGTCATTTAGACTAATGTATGTAAAATTCAGTGCTGCAAATTGTGGAAAAAATATTCCTCTTGTAGTGGTACTTGGGACAGACAAGAAAGTGTTTTCATCTTCTGTCTATCTGATTCAAATCACAGTAATTCAGTGGTATGAATTTAATTGTTGTTTTTATTTATATTGTTGTCCATTTATCAAACTTCCATGCCTCTCATATAGTAATTATATATTACTATACACTCGGTCTCTCTCGCGCGTGCTCTCTGACACACTCGGTCTCGCCCGCGCTTTTGGACACACTCGGTCTGTCTCGTTCGAGTGCAGGGTTGTTGCAGCCCTATATACCACTATATCACATTTAGCTGACCTGACATGTCAACATGCTGGGCAACTTTCCAGCAGTCTTCCGATTGATGTCTCTATATCCCTCATCAGAGAGATCATAGAGAATTGCACATTCAGATACTGACAAGATCAATCGTTCTAATCTCTCCACCATTTTTGTTCTACTCGCTTCCAAAGCTTTCCGACGCTTTTCAGCAGTGTAGTATGACGTCCACTGGGGGCGTATTGCGTATTACGGAGCTGATTTCAACTGCCAGTGTGAAGGTGGCGTTAGTGCTGCTTCATGAGGTTTCATTTGCCCATCACTAATCTGAGTTTTATTCATTATTGTTTTGTACACGTTCTCATATTTATTATAATTCAAATGCATTTTACCGACCACAGTATTTTTGTTTATAAATATTGTGAAGTGGGCACTTTTAATTACTTTTGAAAAAGGGCAGGGGCTCGAGCCCCCAAAGCTGTGATATTTGGGGATAATCTGAATAATATCATGTGGTAGAGTATGTTATGATCGAGGTGCCAGAAGTGCAACTCATAGAATGTCCAGAATAGCGCAATACTACAAAATTTCTTCTAAAGCAGCTTTTGTATTTCGACATTTTAATCTTCCATGAAATAAAATTGTGATATCGCACAGCCCTACCCGCATCTCTTTGTAAGTTCTTGTGATTAAAATGGACCATAGGTCAATGGCTCAGATGTACTTTTTATATTTCAGATGACTCTTGCACACTAGCATATGTGAGGGCCATCTTTATGAGACTGGACAAGATTGACATGTCTGTGGAGAACATTCAGTCCATTTTAACCAAAGACATGATGTCTGGTGACCCTTAAATGTCTGCTTTAATAAGTTCTTTTGTAGTTTTGTTGCTGACTGACTAATAAGTGAAAATGTGATTGTTTGTAATACAGCTAATTAAAATTTAAAAAGTTGAGATCAGACATCAACACTCATCATACAAACGTCAATAGTTGTGACAGTCAAATATATATATAGATGGTTTCATCGGGCGCACGCGCCAGGCCCGAAGTGAACTTCCGGTCTGTGTTTGTTTATCAGTCTGGCTAGTGGCGCCAGCTACAAACACATTTAAAGTTAAGAAGTTGGGCTCAGGTGGTTGTGCTGTGTGATGTGTTTCCCATACATTTATTTATTTGTGGCGCTCGCCACGATATCAAAACTGACGATTTTCCAAAAGTCTTGAATAAACATGAGCACGTACTGCACGTTTAAAAATAAAAACAAGGTGTGGGTGTTTTTATATCACTGTATTTCTGAAGGAAAACTATCTTTAGAAAATTTTCGATGTCATTTTCATTTCATCTTGCTTGTTATATGCCTGATAAAGCAGCGTTTGTGAGCTCAGCACTGCTTTGTGTACAACAGTTACTGGGGAAACCTCTGTTTCTCCCGCTTTAAAGCACCTCCAGCTGAGAATGAATTTGCATTTTTAATAAGTCCATCTGATTTTTTGCTTGTTATCAAAAATAATCTACTCTAGAGGGACTACTTATCTGTTATTATTGATTCTATTTGGAAGTCTACCGGAAGTTAAGGCCACAAAAGCGCACATGCGCTGTAAAGTTTATTTTGTTGCCGTTGAAACCGTCTATATATATATATATATATATGTGTATGTGTGTGATCTAAGAAAACCCACCACATGGTGAAATTTAACCTTTTTTAGGTTCTGATACCATGTGAAAGGTGGTTCAAACCCTTTCCAAAACTGTTTTCATTTTGTCCATAGCTTGAACGTAACAAAAGTTATGTCTATCTGAGGTTGGCTGATAGCTATGATTTTCTGGAATGGAATTTTGAGAAAAGTGGGTTGAGAATGAGACGGGTTTCACTTTCACTTCACAGGTTTAACGATCGCTGTTTGTCAGGAGTGCTATACTGCATCATTACACAAACAACCTAACTTTACCCTGAAGAGGACGGTGTCCATTGTTTATCATGTGCATAGTCTCTGAACTTTCAATCACCCCTTGTATGTTTAGACAGCAGGAATATTGTACCTTGTAGTTTAAATTTAGAAAAAGCAAGTGCAACGAACCTGTGCATATAACAGACTGTCATCGGACTCCTCTCTTTAGTAACATCATTATCCGATCCTTCATCTCTGGATGTGAAATAGTCCATTATAACATTGTTAAGGGCACTGACATCAACAAGACTGAGCAGACTGAGACGAGGAATTGTTTAAGTGAGCAGCTACTTCAGACTGCATTCATCTCACAATATTAAAAATTAAATAGCCTAAGTAAAAAAAAAAAAATTATTTGTTATTTTTTTTTAAGGAGTGGTGTGGTGGGGGGTATTATTTATTAGCGGTTTCCACTGTCGGGCTTAAAGCGGGCATGCTAGTGTGTGCCAGGGCCAGTCGCGTTTCCACTGTCACTTCCGGGGCTTGATCGTGCCTCATCGGGGCTTCCTCGGGGCCAACGGCCAGGGTTTTTTGGCCCGACGAAAACCTTGGGCCAAAGCGGGCCAACTGGGGCTAGAGGAGTGGTTATGAACAAAGGCGGAGTTTCTCCGCGTCTGGAGAGCGTCACATTAAAATCTTTTAAAAATAAGTTGAGCTAAAAACTCACTTTCAGTCAGCAGCGAGTGTTTGAAATAACGCAATCCGATGTGGATTATAATCACCATAAAAGGCAAAAGCATATTTATAAGCGATGTAAAAGACTATGCACGCTAAACATTAACGTTACCATACTAAACATGGTAAATGCAACCACTTGGAGAAATCAGACGTCAGCTTCTTATTCTCTATCACAATTGTGTATTTATTTAGTAACATATTTTATCTGTCATAAGTCTCGTCTCGAGAGTTTAGCTCCGCGTAGGATGTCATAAAAATATAATAATGATTTTTGTTCGGGAGCTTTTATAAAAATAGAGATTGTATAAAAACATTCTAAATGTGAAGTATATAGGCTACTGTGGCTACAAATAAACAGAAACAGACTCGACTGAATAAGCAGGCTATTTTCATAAGCGTTAAAAATAAATAAATAAAATAGAAATACATTTATTTCTGTGTGATTATTTTTGAGTACTGATAATTGAATCATTATGATCAATGTATCACTTATTCTATAGTAAAACATCGATGCTTTTGAATTTGAATATTTAACAAAGCATGCAAACAAAAGGCCGCTGTTATCGTGTTCGTTTTGTGATCGCGCATGTTCCAGCGATTTATTTCTTAGTTTTCTGATAACTTCTCTTTGTTGGTGAAACGATGGGGTTGCGTGACGTTGTTCCTGAGAGGCGTGTAAAGGGCGGGTTTTAGTGAAGTGCAGCGGAGCTTCAGGCCTGACTGTGGAAACGCTGCGCTATTCTGGCCTCTTGCTACTGGTGCGAGGCTATTAGCCCCGCCCGGCCCGTTTTAAGCCCTGGCTCGCACTGGCCCGACAGTGGAAATGTGGCTACTGATACTCCTTCATTAGGCCTATATATGTTACGTGGTTTATTTAGATAGGTTAACTGTTTTTGTGGTGTTTAGAGAAAGCATCTCTACAGTCTTTTGAGTTTTGCGAAAGATGTTTTCAGAGATGATAGACAAGATGTTATAGAATAATAATTTAATGAAAACCTAATTTTGACAAAAAAAAAAAAAAAAGTACATTCAACTTAACGTCCAACGGGTTTTCCCAGATCCAATAATCCATTTGCACACTAAATATTTTCTATGCACTTTTTACTGTCCATTGCACTAGTGTAAATGATGTTCATATGCTCATAGTTTCTGCTTATAGTGTACATACACCTATTACATAATCCATCTGTATAGTATGTTCATAGTACACCTATCTGTATATCATGCTGATAGTATTTAAAATCTGTAAATTATGTCCATAGTACTGCCTTATCTGTTTGTTTATTGTACATTTGTAACATATTGTAGACACTGTATATCCTGTACTTACTGCTTATTGCACTTCTGGTCAGATGTTAACTGCAGTTTGTTGCCTTGTACCTTACATGTGCAGTGACAATAAAGTTGAATCTAATCTAATCTAATATTCCCATTTTATGCTGTTTCCACAGGGATCTACAATAATACCACAGGACCCCATGGTGTTGCAGTTAACTGGAGTACAGGTAAATTGATGAGTGTTATTGTAATGGTATATGGCTCTATGAACAGCTTTTTAAGAGATGGTGCCTCCACCTAAAACTGTCTCATGGTGTCGCTATTGGACACGTAATAAATTAAGTGATTCACGCATTTATACCTCTTAATTTATATTATTTTATCGTAATGTTACAAAGAGGCACTTCTCTTGTCTCATAGAAAAAAAAATGCAAATTTAAACATAAAACTACTTGAATTTAACCTGTGTGCAGTTTTGCCACATCCTTTAGTGAACTTCGTGTCACACTTGTAGGTTGCACAACGGGTCATTTTTGAAGTCTGTACAATCCCTGTAGCGCAGACGTTGGAGGCCTCTAGAGGTAGGGATTAGTAAAATGGCGGATCGAACACTCCCAGTGGCTTCACTGCCTGTTGGCAGTTTAGAACGCCATGAGCGATCCAGTCATATATAGATCAGTGGCCAGAACTCATTTCACACAGCAGGATTGTGAATCGCTGACAGGACCAGATAGTTAGCATGCCAAATATTTCACGGGCTTCAGCGACGTGTCAGCAATTTTCTCAGATTGGGTTTTTTAATCTCACACAGAGTGATTGTCACTCACGTGAACAAACACCGATTTGCCTCTGATTTCAGGCATTTGTCAGCGATATTGCAAAACCTGTCAGTGAGTGAAAATCTGGGCCGAAATTGTGCAGTGTGAACTCGGCATAAGTGCACCTGTGCCATGCGCTTAGATCATTAAAATAGGGCCCTGAGAGTGAGTGAACAAAACAGCCCCGTCATAAAGAATACAGAGTATATAAACTTATGTGGACTTAACATTGGTGTACTTAAACTTCATCCACAAGTGCAAAAAGTTCTAACAGTGCATTGTACTAGTAAGGGGATATGCCAAATACATTGTTAACATTTGTGGCATTTGTTGATCAATAAAGAAGTAATCAGCCCTCCAATATATGTTAAAAACTGTTAGTGATGAAGTTTCCCACCTTCATCTGCACCAATCCTGGAGATTTACAATCTCCACTCTACACACCTGATCCAGCTGATTAAGATCTTCAGAAACAAGAGTACTGACCAGGATTTGAACTAAACTCTGCAGGAAGTTATATCTCCAGGAACAGGATTGATAAACACTGAATTAGACATTATCAGAAGATCTTAAATGGATTAAGCTGTCACATATTACTGTGCGTTTTTGCATTTGTTGAAAAGGGCAGATATATTGACACTCGAACCCGATAGGACAAGGTGTTTGAAAAAAAAAAAATACAGATGAATTTGACAAGTTTATTAGTTGAAGAGTCAAACCTAATGAAAGAAACAGTGAGAACCTTATCATATCAGATAATTAATTTTCTGCATTGTTTCAATATCTGTCTCTGCTGGGAGGTAAAACTCCAGGTGACCCTGTGAGACGAATGATGAGATAAAACGGAACCAGTGCCCTTTGAGCCAATTAGAGTTTGAAGGGTCGAAAGGGGAAAAAGGAATTTTCAGGACCTGGCGATATATCCCGCCATAATCTGTAAGTTTTTTTTTTTTAAATATATATTTTATGTTCTTTTGTGACCTAAGACCTTTTCACATGTTCAGTCCTACCGATGTAACTGGAGAGGGGTTAGTGTAATTGTGTGTCTCCATTCCTATTAGTGTTACTTTGAACAAAAAAGATAATGAAAACCGTTTGTCGACTCCCTTTTTACTCAACAATGAAGAGGTCACACCAACATCATTAAACAATAATGGACTACATCCACATGACTGAAATATAACTTTAAAAAACTGAAAGTTTAACAAAATCTTCCCTTTATTTTTGCCAGAACAAAAAGACCTCCACAAACATTCATGCTCGTGTTTGCTGTACCAAGAGTTTAAATCACTGAAAGATATTGTTAAATGTGTGAAATGGTCTCTCTACACTGCGGGAGAAGCAGTGATTATCTGAAAACACTGACAGTACAGTAAAGTGGTCTCCATTGAGATATTCTGCTCAAATGAAAGTGTCATACTGCATTTGCTTCTTCAGAGTGTGATGCAGTTTTCTTAAAACTATTTTCAATTCAGTTGTCTTTTTGAGGCTGGTTATTTGTCACCTGTGCTATCAGTTTGATATCAGTCCTGATGTATTCTGTTATCGTACTGAAACTGTGGTATCAAGCCAATTAACCCTATAATCAATTTAACCATTATGCAGCATGATAAAAAATGTGACTAAGGCCCATTTAAAGAAATTAATGTTGAACAGCTAACCAAAACAAATTGAATCTGAGCAAGAAATGAGAATTGAGCACTAAGGCTTGTGGTGTGAATGTAGATCTACAAAAACATCTGACACAGGACTTAGTTTAAATCAAAATAGCAATAATTCATCTTTGTCATTTGGATGCCTCCGTAAATCTGTGTGGCGCAAATAAAACCATCTGTGAGAATATTGTCTATTTGAAATGTTCAATTAACTTGACACCTTCTCAGATCCCTCCCCTAAATAAAACATGTTGAGTTCACAGGCCTGAACATATTTTCAGGTGAATTTGCACATTGCACATTTATTTTAGCTCTTTTCTTTTGTTGTTGTTGTTGTTTTATTTTTTAATTTAAACTTTTCTGAGACCTGCTTATTACAGGACATTAAGAAAAAAAAAGGGTTGATTTTGAAATATTAAAACTACAAGACTACTATTACTGCTTAACCCCCCCCCCCCCATTTTCTATCTATATATTTAGAGGTCTGCCACAAAATCCATTCCACAACTCTGCAGAAGATGGTTGAAAACTGTATAGCGGATGCACTGAGATATGCTCCTCCCAGAGGGACTCAGGTCAGTGGTCATCATTGGTTAGCAGTAGAGTTCAAAAAACAAACAAAAAAATTGTAAATGTGATAATAACTTATATAATGTCATAATAGGAAATGTATGAAAGAATAAATTATGTCAAAACAAATAAATTTTTAAATAAAATTTAGTATTTTTATTTTCCCTCACATTTTACAATTTATTTACATAGCTTCCATTAAGAAGTGAATGTATATATATATATATATATATACACACACACACACACACACACACAGTATATATATTAGGGATATCTCTATATTATCGTAGTCAGATGACAATATGAAACAATAGGTCTTCCGGCCAAAAAGTGTAGTTTTTAAAATATATTTAATCTTCTTATCCCTTTAACGGCCTGCTCGACCGAACTTAACTCAAGCTGATTGAGCCATCTCTACCATCTGGTAGAGGTATGTTATGCCAAAAAACCCACTAGATGTCAGAGTGTCCGTCAACAGCACTTGTCACAACACTTCTTCTTATATGGATGTCAGAAACAAATAAATCACTCCTCCCATGTGAACTGTTCTTGGTGAAATTTTGCAAGGTACGCATTTTTTTTTACATATTACACTGTAAGAGCCCTAACTTTACAAAATGATGTTACTTGGTGCCATGAAAAAACTTTAGTATGTTTGTAATAATTTTTCAAAAACGTGCTCAACCTAATGGTTGATTTGTCACTTTATGGTAAACGTAGAAATGCTAAGCTAATGTTTTCAGATCGTCCATTTCTGCAGTCAGAATGGACAGTTTGCTGAGAAATATAAACTTCTGATCATTCATAGCTATGAATATGACACAGCTATTGTTATTTCGGTAACACTTTAGAATAAGGTTCCATTAGTTAATGTTAGTTAACTACTTTAGTTAACATGAACTAAGCAAGACCAATCCTTCAACAGCATTTATTAATCTTAGTTAATGTTAATTTCAACATTTAGTAATGCATTATTCAAATCAAAAGTTGTGCTTGTTAACATTAGTTAATGCACTGTGAATTAGCATGAACTAACCATGAATAACTGTATTTTCATTAACTAACATGAATGAAGATTAATAAATACAGTAATAATTGAATTGTTCATTGTTTGTTCATGTTAATTAATACATTAACTAACATTAACTAATGGAACCTTATTCTAAAGTGTTACCGTTATTTCTTCATGAATATACTGTGATAATTTCTTAAGTGTGTATTTTTGTGCCACTTTTGGATATTTTTTGAATTGATGTGTGGAAATCATAATTATCAGAGGCAATTACTCCTTAAATGACAAATGCTGGTGTACTAACATTACTAAAATTGTAAGAGATTGTCAGGGTGTGCAACTAGTGGAGCAAACTGTACAGGAGTACTTGAATTCTGTTGACAGTTACAGCATCTGTGATGCCAAGGGTCTTGCAATAGCATATACCTTAAAGACAAAAGGAAATTCAACAACATTATCATTATTGCAGTGAAGGGAACACGGCCAGTATTGATTACAACAGTAAAATACTAATATTTATGTGTTAGAACTACATAACCATAATATATCTCAGGGTGTTCTGTGCCTGCATCTGCATCTACCAGTGTTAGTTGAGAAAATAATATTCTTTTATAATTTTTCATTTTAGATTTGGAGTTTTGGAAATCATCCAGTCGCAAGATCTTCGCAATTAAAAGCATTGAGTTGGTGAAACTTAAAAGACAAGAGAATGTGTCTAAAAAGAAAAGGTGGGTGTGATTATCTGTGGTGTCATTAAAAAAAAAAAAAAAAAAAAAACAGATATGGTTTTGTATAAAAAGGTAAAATAATATAGATAATATATGTAATATATATTACAATATATATAAAATAAAGGTAGCAAGAGACCATATTACAAAGTAGTCCACTCAAAAATGAAAATTCTCTCATCATTTACTCACCCTCATGCCATGCCAGATATATATGATTTTCTTTTTTCAGATAAACAAACACAGATTTTTAGGAAACTAATCCATCTCTGTGAGTCCAGGGGCTTGTATCATGTATCATGATGGTAGATGAACAAACTCAGGGTTATGGGATTATTTTCAAGTTTACAAAATCAAACCAATCCTAACTAGTTTTGCTTGTACCATGATGATAATCAACAAGTCAACTCAGATTTTGATCATGAGCTCATGCCCCCATCTCATTACCCACACTTGATGTCTTGGGCACATGAGAACATATTCATACAACATGAAGTAAGTGCCCAAGGCTGTCCCAGGTCTAAAAAGTGTCAAAGTGCAGTGCCATTAACGCATACTAAATCCACATTCTATTACTGCTTCAGAAAAGTTTTTGAGCCTAAGTGTATCCCATCATTCATCACATTCAGGAACTCAAGTGCCCTGAAAATGTGAGATATTGAGGACAACTTGTAGTGCAAGTTAATTTCACGTCACATGTAATTTGTTTAAAATGTTGCATATTTATTGATAGAAAGATAAGTATGTGTATTTTGCAAAACGTTTGCATCTGCTTTTTATCACAATTAAAAGCACCACAATTAAGTTGTCATTCAGGGACAATAGCTTGTTTGCAATCACATGATTCTCATGATGCACAAAATTCACATGGAGGGCGGGAAGTGAAAAGCAGAATGGATGAGATGGAAGAAAGTAGCTACTTACTGTACTGGTTTAGACACTATTACAAGAAAATCACAACATGTTGTACATGATCATTATGTTATAAAGAGGAGTGATTTTTCTACGGGATTTAAATAATAGCCTGCCATCGAGCTGGTTAACCAATTGTCCTCCAGTGCCTGGTTGCATAAACCGCCTTAAGTATAAGGCTTGATTTCCACTTACCTATGGGAATAACTTAAGGGTGTTGCATATAATCCCTTAAACAGTTCTTTAGGTAAGGGAAACCACTAAGTTTTTCATGTTAGCAACCCAGTTTTTGCGATTTTAAAATTCTGTTGTTGCCATTGACAGGTTATTGTTAAAGCAGTGGCAAGTTTTCAAAGACAACAACATAACATGGATAAGGAAAACTAAAAAGAAAACTAAATATAATAGAGAAGAACCAGGCGAGATAATAGTTCACCCTCATGTCATTCCAAAGACATAAGACTTTCATTTATCTTTGAAAAATATACAAAATAATATATTTTTATAGTCTCATCATTTTTGTCCATTTATTGAAAGACATAAATGTAATCCATCTGATTCAGATATATTCATGTGGCTTTTTTGGAACCTCAAACATGCTTGCAAGTTCAATGCATTCACGTTTGTGTTACTGTTGACCCTATATAATATGTGCTACATATGTAATTTGATCAATGTTTATGTGAACAAATGCATAAATTAAAATGTTTATCATATTAAGTGGTTGATCGTGTCTCGTTAGAAGACTTGGATTGAACTTGCTCACTCCGTCTAACACTTAAGTGAAGTTTTCAAACCATATGTAATAATAAGGAAAATTACACTTAAGGTGCTTTATCCAACCAGGCATGGACATTCTTCTACTCCAGAAAACAAATGAAAGCATACAAAAGTACGGAGGCATATTTTTTTAGTGGTTGTATTAACTTTTGTTAATATGTGTAAGTTGTATTAACTTTTGACAAAGTGGTGACTGCACACACAAGCATTATCTGACTCATTTTTCTGCAACAACTTTTGGTACACGATAAAAGCTCTTTGTGGTTTCTCTTTTGATCAATTTAAACAACCAGAAACGATGCAAAACATAGGCACTTAATTGTGCTTCCTATGTAAAAATCACTTCCTGTCCTCCATCTGCATTTCGTGCAACAGTGACGTGATGTCATGTGCAAAAACCCATTTTAACAGAAATGTATAAGTATATTGTACAGAGTATTGCATTTACATTGTGTGTCAATAAAGCTTTTGTTGGTCTTCACATCCATTACAGGAAATGCATCATATAAGTAGACAAGTTGTAAAGTGCAAAGACCACAAATGTGGGTACTGTGACATCAGTAGCAAAGAGCCACGCTCATGTCTTGAAACACACATAAACTGTATTTCACTTGTGACACTGTTTTACTGAAGATCAAGAGATTAAAAATATAAAAATATTAAACTCATTTACACAGAAAAAGGAAAATACTTGCCCATGAAAGAGGACAATTGAAAGAAAATGTGTTGCTTTAACAGTGCAGATGAAAGTTGTGAAGTTTATTTAGTTGGTGACATGTATATGTATACAAAGACTCAGATATGTAAGGTCACACAAAGTCATTTTTAAAGCTTTATCTATTAATTCTAGAGCTTATTTATATAACATTACCTGTATATATTTATATTCATTTAAACTAATTATTGTTAAACTACAAATGCTTATGACTAATGGATTAAGGGTATACTAATTATGTAAATCATATAAAATTATTATAATGAATAATTTCTAAAAAACTAGACAATCCTTAAAAAACCCTTCCTCGTGACCTGTAATTTGGAGCAAGAGAAACTGCAGGAGTGACTTTATTGCGACAGAGATGTTACTTCGCTCACAACTGATTGGTCGAATTTTGGTTAATGCAAGTTATTAAGTTAGCATAGTAATTAACACCGCTAAAAGCCAAGCCACTTTTGTGGTGCCTAAAACCAAGGCTTAGCACAATTTAACTGGCTTGCCAGCTAAATCAGCTTCATGGTGTAGACTCCATATAATGCAAGTGGAAGGGTATTGAAAGTTGATCATTCAAAAATCCTTAAATTAATGTCTTCTGAAGCTAAACAATAGGTTTATATGTAAATGCTATTAAATTTAACCCTTTTTTAACTTAAAATCATTGCTTTCCTTACATGTTCATTTTTTATAGTGATGTGACATACAGCCAAGTATGGTGACCCATACTCGGAATTAGTGCTCTGCATTTAACCCATCCAAAGTGCACACACACAGCAGTGAACACACACACACCGTGAACACACACCCGGAGCAGTGGGCAGTCATTTATGCTGCGGCACCCGTTGGGAATCATGAGAGGGATGTTGTGAAGCATGGTATAATGATTGCGTTGTGTGGTTTTTGAATTGTAATTCCCATTAACTTTTATTATATGGACTCACAGAGAAGGATTATTTTCCTAAAAATCCTTGTGCTCATCCGAGAAAGAAATTCATATACATGGCACTATCCCTAAAACTATAAACTATCCCTTTAATAACCGGGTATATATATTTTTGAACAGGATATTTTGTGCAGGTTCAGAAATTGTCTTGTGATATATAACACTGTATGTATTCCCTCTTATTTTCTTTGAGATAACAAACTTTGCAAATTCTTGAAGGGGTGTATATTCTTTTGCCTTTTTTTATACAAATTGTTAGATCCTTTACGAATATTGTTTAATAGAAAGACTAACTGCTTTTGTATGTGCGGTATTGGGAGTTTTTTTAATATATATTTAAAAAAGTTGAAACAGAGGAAAATGAAGTACTGGACAGCCTTCAAGAGGTGGAGTTGGAGGTCAAGAATGAGGCAGCACGCATAACTGAGAGGGTTGATGAACAATGCAGTGAGCTGAACATTGCTGTTAATCAGATAAAGGCCAGTGTTGTACAAGTGTTCGAAAAACTTGATGTTCTAGATGCAGTCTGTCAGAAAGTCTCTGATTTAGGTGACACATTTCAGATCATTCCCTCTCTGAGAGAAGCTCTGGCCTGCAGAATGTGTACCAACATTCCTAATACTGTCATAGTTGTTGCTGCATGTTGTGGTCAAGTGGCCGGGTGTGGGGAGTGTGTTATCTGAATGATAATGATGTCGGCCTTCTGTGTAAAACACCAGGGTTCTCCAGCAAACTTGTGTTTCTCAGGGGTCTAAGTGAGGTACTGGGAAAGTTGAGATAAGTAACTTCAAAAGTAGAGCGTGACCGTTATCATTATGGTGCTTTAACTGAAATAACTGAAGATTAGCCATTGTTGTTTTATACCTCATTGGCATGGTTTTTTTGTACTGCATAGTTAATGGTATTGTTTTTATGGCATATGTTAAAGTGCTTTAAGTGATTTTAAGGTACTTTAAACTAAAGGTTAATATACAATCATTACTTCTGTTCAGGCTAGTGTTTACAATGCCAACATCTGATTGTGTTTTACTCAAAAGTTCAGACAAGGTTCTTTCAGCTTAGGATTTCCTGCCTGTTTTTTGGCATCATGCTTTTTTTTTTTTTTTTTGGCAGCTATATGTGAAATGGTTCGTTTTACATGTGACCATGAAGTGATTCTTGAAAATGTGCACCTTGTAAGTGATATTTCAATATTTTTGTTTGAGAATGCTTTTATTTTCAACCTTTATATTTCCTGGGCCTGGATTACTATAAAGGAAATGTTTTTACACGGTATTTGAATTTTACTTTATTGATATTATTTCTGAATACTTGAATATGGCCCCTCTGTATTTCAATTTGTTACAAATAAAAAAGTTCTGATTTACAAATGGACTTACTGCATGAATAACTGTAGCGATGGTATAGGGACATAATTCATGAACTTTTTTAAGGTGATGATGACTTGGTGTAAGTTTTTTTTTATTTTTATTTTTTATTGCCATTATAGACCATGCCTTCGTGTTGTTTTATGATTTAATACTCTCCTTGCTGCGCTACACTGCTATCCACCTTTTTCTTGTCGTAAAAATGGGCGCAGCCATTTGTAAATTCTATGAGTCTGGCTTCCGGTCTCATCTGCGTCCACTCCGTCCATCTATTTTTAGCTGAACAAAACAGTTCATTTTGCTGCTTGATATTGAAAGTTGGTGTGTTTTATCATATTATTTTAATGTATTATCTTAATTAGAAACACAATGGTTTGTAGTGCAAACAGTTTTACCGTTTACTGCATGTTGTTATTCTCCGTTATTTACCTATAGCAGCTAATGAACCGGTATCACCCATAGGCTTACTTCTGCGTTGAAGTAAAAGGTTTTTCACGTTTTCACGTTTAGTATAGGATTAGACAAAAAAATAACAATAGCTGATGTAGCTGATAACAATACTTGATGTAGATTGTCCTCAGAAAATGTCTGCCTTAAGTTCACTTGATAGATATGAAACTCTGATCTGTAGATTAGTAGAGGAGTTTGGATACTCTTGCCATGAGGTTTAAAATGTCTTGCAGACACAACATATAATCGAAACAGGTGCAAGTTTATCATCTGTTTATCAGTTTTGCGCTTCAAGAAACATTCATCGCTTTGATTATGCACGGCTGGGCAGAAGTGGAGTGGACGCGGTTGTTGGATCAGCGGTCACCACATGTGGCCCCGGTGTGTGGCAGAAAGGTAATGACTGGTATGTTAAGAGCTTCAGGATTCAAGCTAGGAGAAAGGAGCATCAGACGTGAACTGGCAAATGACTCCCACCTACGTTCAGATGAGAAGAGAGGGGACTGCTCGTCAAACAAATCCTCATGTGTACTATGCCGAATATGCTGGACACAAACTTCACATGGATCAAAATGAGAAACTCATTGATTTTGGTGTGACTGAAGTCATTGCGAGTGATGGGTTTAGTGGGAAAATATTGGGATACTCTGTCATGCCAGTTAAGAACAATCTAACAATATATGATGAGGTGTATAGAGAAATTTGCTTGAACTATGGACTCTTTGACCAGTTAAGAGTAGACCATGGCCGTGAATTTTATTTGTGCCTTTATCAGCAAGACAACCTTGAAGCCTATCGAACCAATACCCACCGTCTTCCTTACATTCAAAGTCAATCCAGACAAAACCATGCCGCCGAAAGAAAGTGGGTAGAAATAAATGCTCGCATAAACTATCATATCAAGCATGCTTTGAGCTATCTTTCAAACAATGGTTTCTTGGACATGGATGACCCCTGTGTCAAGCACTGTGTCTCTTGCATCACTTCCAAATGCTGCTTGGTGGGGTTACAGAACTTTGTCTCTGCATGGAACACACACATGATTCCACACAAGGGCATTCCCGATGCTCTCTTCGTGGCCCATCTGAGGACCGCACGAATCCCGTCTCACCTTATACCACCCGCCGAGGTTGTTGCTGCCGAGTATATTAGCAATAGTGGGAGTTTAACATATCCATCACCCTATGAACAAGACCCCCTTAAAGGGATAGTTCACCCAAAAATGAAAATTATGTCATTAATGACTCACCCTCATGTCGTTTCAAACCCGTGAGACCTCCGTTCATCTTCAGAACACAGTATAAGATATTTTAGATTTAGTCCGAGAGCTTTCTGACCCTCCATTGAGAATGTATGTACAGTATACTGTCCACGTCCAGAAATGTAATAAAAACATCATCAAAGTAGTCCATGTGACATCAGAGGGTCTGTTAGAATTTGTTGAAGCATCGAAAATACATTTTGGTACAAAAATATCAAAAACTACGACTTTATTCAGCATTGTCTTCTCTCCCGGGTCTGTTATGAGCGCATTCACAACACTGCAGTTTAGTGATATCCGGTTCGCGAACGAATCACTTGATGTAACCGGATCTTCTTGAACCAGTTCACCAAATCGAACTGAATCGTTTGAAACGGTTCGCGTCAACAATAAACATTAATCCACAAATGACTTAAGCTGTTAACTATTTTAACATGGCTGACACTCCCTCTGAGTTCAAATAAACCAATATCCCGGAGTAATTCATTTACTCAAACAGTACACTGACTGAACCGAGCCAGATTTCTTGTTGGATGATGGACCATCACCTTAAACTCAACCTGGCTAAGACAGAACTACTTGTGGTATTAACAAGCCCATCACTTTATCAAAATTTCAGCATCCAGTTAGGCTCATCAACCATAACTCCTTCAAAAATAGCTAGAAACCTTGGAGTTGTGATTGATGATAAGCTGGATTTCTCAGACCACATTGCTTAAACTGCTCGGTCCTGCAGATATGCTTTATAAAACATTAGGAAGATCAGGCCCTTTCTTTCAGAACATGCAACACAACTCCTTGTTCAAGCTCTTGTTCTCTCCAGGCTGGACTATTGCAATGCTTTTTTGCCAGGTATAAAAAAAAAACACTAGCTTTCTATTTGTTCTATTCTGTCTAATTGTTTTTCTTTGTGTGTGTGTGTGTGTGTGTGTGTGTGTGTGTGTGTATGTGTATGTGTACACACACCTTGCTATGTGTACTGCGTTAGGCTAACCGAGACTTCTCATTTGCACTTACATATTGTTGCTCTTTTGTTAGTTTTGATTGCTTCTATTGTCCTCATTTGAAAATTGCTTTGGATAAAAGCATCTGCTAACTGATTAAATGTAAATGTAAACACTGTCTTAATTAATTTGTATATTCATCTACAGTATATTAGTGTTTGGGCTGTTTAATATTAGGATTTTGTCTCAAACCCCCACCATGGCCTCGCCCTGCAACATCAAGCCCCGCTCCCAGCACCACCCAGATAAAAAATATTTTTTTTTTTTTTTTTTTTTTTAAAGGGCCACGGCTATGTTGTGACTGGATGCGGAATGTACAGCCGCGCGATACCAACAGCGCACATGCAGCAGCAGTCCTCTGAAACATCAAACGGGTCCCCAGTGTAGCCTATGGGCATGTTAAACCATCTTCTAAATCAAGTGCGCATAGCTGATCACTATTGTATATATAAATACCGAGGTGTGTGAAAAGGTTTATAGATTAGGGATGTGTTTCTCAAAAGTATTGTGAGCTAAGATAGAAACCATTGGTGCCAATATGTTCTACACAGGCTTACGATGCTTGGGAAAATCAGCCCAGGTCTGTCTGTCTGGCTCAAATACGCTATTTTGTTAATTAAATTATAAAGAGAATTTTTGAATTGGCAGCAGCTATTTGCACTAAGTGTAAATAGCAATAGAGGCTATTTACAGTAAGTGCAAACAGCAATCGGATTCTATACACTATGTTAAAATAGCGGGATTCTCTGCTATTTATACTTGCAAATAGTGGCAAATATAAATTGCAAATAGTGGCAATTATCTGCACCTCAGTATTGAAGTACATTATAAAGCAGTATGCAATAATAATTGAAATTATAATGTTAATTCAAATTATTAAATGGATGCCACCTTATTGGGACAATAATGAAGCCCTCCCTACACCTACCCCAACCCTATACCCGATACTTTATTTTCATCTTTTTGATTATTTCCTTCATTTTTATATAAATTAAATGCCAATGTGACATGAGATGTGAAAAGGGAGGGGGAAAAAGTAAGGCAAAAGGTGGACTCAAATTCGTGTGGATCGCGTCAGCATCACACGCTTTACCATCTATGCCAATGGAGCTGATCATGAATGGCTGTCTTTTGTAGTCTTGACTATCCCAATCATATGGTATTATGGAAGAAAAACATTGAACATGGAATTTAGCGCATTTTTTTTTTTTTATTATTCTGAGCTGTTCTGCTTGTCTGTAAATAGCCTATATGTTTATTATTAATAAGGTGTGTCCTCCAGTGTCACTGTTTTAGTATGATGCATTAAGCCACGAAGCGTTTGTGAAACAGTCCGCAGCTACACCACCACGCTAATTGTTCAGCCCACAGCGCAAATTGTAAGAAAAAAAAAAAAGGAAAATTAGAAAATCGTTTAGATTTTAATTATTCAAATAATCATTTTAGAAGTCACAATTTAGCAAAATTAAAATTGAAAAGAGGAGAGAAAATGACAATTATTAATTTATAAAGTAACAAAAAAACTGAAAAAATTTATGTTTGGTTTCATTTTTGCATTTTTGCATTTGCACCATATGGTCTGAAACCGAATTATGAAGCGTCACACGGACCGAGGTAGCTGGTGACAGTTCTTTTGAGTCCCTGGATGAGGATGATGCTCCCTCAACAAGCACATCCTCTAAAAAGCTTCCATGTAAGAAAAGAAGAAATGGAAAACACACTCTAAAAACAGTTTCCTAGAAGGGGCTAGAGGATACCCCTGGCTCAAGTTCCCCCTTCAGGCCCACACAATGGCACAAGAAGAATCTGGAAGAATGAAGACATTTAGGAATTCCAGGTCACAGAATCAAGATATGAACCCCCTGTGGTTGTACAGTCTTCCTCCTAATACTTCAAAATGCTCTTCACTGATGAGATGATTCAGCATGTTGCTCATCATACCAACCTGTACACTGCCCAGGAACTGGGGGATCCAATCAAGACCAGCCCAGAAGAGATTGGAGATTTTCTTTCCATGCTACTCTTTATGGGTTTTTCAAATTTCCATCGCTGGAGGATTACTGGCACCATGAGTCACACTTCAGTGTGATAGCTGGAATCTCTTCCTTGGCATGATATTTATTTCAATGACAATCAGCAGTGCAGTGAGAATCCAGATCCAGATCGATTTTACAATGATGTATCAAGGGGCATCCACATTCTTCAATGTCACCCTCAGTGAGGAGGAGCAGATGCTACCTTTAGGAGCCAAAGTGGTGACAACACTATGCAAAACTACACAACAGCCATGTCTTTCTGTTGTCTTCTTTGACAACTTTTTTACAAGCTTTAAATTGGTCCAGACCCTGCAAACCTCCTTGGGTGTCCAGTGCATCGGCACTGTCCGACCAAACCGCACTGGTGGAGCTCCTTTGATGACAGATAGAGAGTTGATTAAGAGAGGGTGTGGGTCTTATGACTACGGGTCTGCTGAAGGGGTGATTGCAGTAAAATGGTTTGACAACAAATGTGTCAACCTTTTGAGCAATGCTAGTGGGATCATGCCTCTTTCAGCTGTCAAACGGTGGTGCAAAGAGTCAAAGGAAAAGATCACTGTCCCATATTCATCACTCCTCCCTGTTTACAATGAGCTTATGGGTGGGATTCATCTATCTGACATGTGGGTACACTTGTACAAGACCCAAGTCAAGGAGATGGTACATTCCCCTCTTTGGATACATCCTTGATTTGTCGATTGCAAGCTCCTGGCTGGTCTACAAGATGGACTGTGGCCTACTAAATGAGAAAGCAATGCCTCTCAAATGGTTCCGCCTGTCAGTTGCCCATAGTTTGAACCAGGTCAAGAAGCCTGCATCCAAAGTTGGTTGGCCATCATCCAGCTCTCCACCACCACCAAAGAAACACTACACGCCAAGACCCTCACTCCCAAAACCGCAACCAGATGTGCGATATGACAGCTTGGGACATTGGCCACTACACTGTGACAAGCGGGGGCGGTGCAACTACTGTCCGAAGGGTGTGGCAAGATGGAAATGTCAAAAATGCAATGTTTTCCTGTGCTTGAACGCAAATAAAGAATGCTTTGCAGCATACCACTAGAAATAAGGGTGGGGTGGGGTGGGGTGGGGTGGGGGGTGTGGTTCTCATGTTCAGGAAGCACTCTAAGAGATGTTGCTGAAATGTTTTACAATCCCTAGTGTTTTATATTGTTTGAAGGATTGTTTCTAATGTTGGCTAACACTACACAGCACTGCTGGTTTACAAAGAAATGTTCATTTATCTAAAAAAAGAAAGGGAAAAAATCCTGTTGCACTACCACACTTGACGGCGTGTTTCTTGAACAATAAAAGCCTAAAATGCCATTATATTACTATATTTTGTTTTTTTTTTTTTTTAATGCAGAATGAATGTAATGTCTTTGGTTTTGTTACTTTTAGTTATTTGTGTTATTTTTGTTTATTGTTAAAAAACAAGAAAACATAATTTCCTGTGTTAAAATGAAAACCTGAAATATTTTATGGCATACTTAAATGAATAAAGAAGATTATTTTTTTAAATAAATTAGTATTATAGTTATATTTTCTGATTTTCATAGTATGTGTATGAATTCTGGTACTTTTACCATAAAGTGACATATCAACCATTTGGTAGAGGAAAAAAAAATACATTGAGTGTGGTAATTAGCGACATAAGGAGATAAGAAATGCAAACAAAAAACAATTCAAATGCCTTTTTCTTGGTGGGGCAGCTAAAGGGTTAATCTAACATAAAAGGTCTTTAAAGTTGTGTTTTGGGCTATTATTATTATTTGGCACAGTATCTGTCAAACGAACTAAAACTAAAAGCACGTCTGTTTTCGCTGAAGATTATTTCAGAATTTATATATGTTTTTAGTTAATTTTTTTTTTTGTTTTTGTGAGCCTGTTTTGAGTCTGTTTGGAGTTTACCTTGGATTTATTTTCTCTAATGATGTTTCTGTTGTAGTGAGAGATTTTTTTGTACAGTATGAATTGCTGACAGCTAGTAGTTTAAATGGAGTCCAGATTCAAAATATCTCTTTCAAGTGTAGAAATTAGGAAAGAAGTATTGTATTTTCCCTACTGTAGCGCAAAGCAAAAATAACATACTTATGCAATATTCATTTTCATTTATTTTACAGTGCAATTGTTTTGCAATATATGGCTATAACTGTCATTATTATTATTATTATTATTATTATTATATTCTAATTTGTTTGTCTTTCTAAAACACCAGTGTGAATGTGATTTAGACTGAGACAGAATATCACAAATAAAAAGAGGGTCAAGTCCCCTTTTAAAGTTCAGCTACAAGTCAATTCACTGATTTGAACGCAAGTTTTCTTAGTAAAGAAAACATTGTGTTGTAGCTCTTAATTTTAAACTTTCATAATGCATTAGATAGAATAATTTGTCTTTTTTTTTAATATCACAATAAATATTGTATCATGGACTTTATATCGTGAGATTTTTATATCGTCACATCCCTAATATCTCCTAATAACCCTAATGTTATATATATATATATATTTATGTGTGTGTGTGTGTGTCCTTTATTTATTTATACATTTTTTAATACATTACTTTTATAAATTATAACTAATTCTGATTGCAGTTAATATTATTGTCTATGCAGGGGCATAATGAAGGACATCTTCTGGATGAAAGTCGATCAGTGTGTCATGACCCTGCAGGAGCACCAGAGGGGGTTACCTGATTGAATCTTTTGGCGCTGATTAAACACTAAAATGCAAAAGTTTGCACTTTTACAAGAAGTTTAGTTTAGCTGTTTCCAAGTTTCCAAGAAGTGTTTCTTGAGCAGGCCAATATATTCATGTTATTCATTTAAATATTTTTTGTTATTAAAGAATGCACTAAAATTCTACTCTTGAAAAGCTGTCTTTTTTGGGTGTGGGGGTGGCTTTATAGGATTGTTAGTGCATGATGTTCCAAAAATATTACAGCTGAAACATTTTGGGAACTTAAAACTACCAGCTGAACACTTTATAAGAATGTTAAGGTATAATGTTCTAACAAAATTATTTATGAACTTTTATAGAAGATCTTCAGAAAACGTTTTTAGAAAATGTTATCTTAATAATCAGAAGAACGTTGTAAGAACCAAAAATAAACTTACTGCAAAAAAACTTTAGTAAAATGTTTAGAAAATGTTATCTGATCTTTAAAGAGAACATTCTGAGAATAAAAATAAAACTACCTGTTAAAAACTTGAAAAGATCATTAGGGAATAATGGTCTAACAATGTTATCAATACTCATTTATATAATGTTTTTTAAAAAAAAAATTTATGTTGTTTTAGGAAAACATTCTGAGAACAAAATAAAAACTACCCGCTGAAAATATTATTAGAACACTGCCAATAGCCTCATGGGCAGAGCACCGTTGTGCTTTTGGCGTCCTAAGTTTGAGTCCTGGCTCATGGAACTTTCCCCATCCTGTCCCCCTTTCTCTCTCTCCCCCAGTAAAAACTTAACAAAAAAAAAAAAAATGTAAAGCTGCTTTGACTCAATCTGCATTGTATAAAGCACTATATTAATAATGTTGACTTTACTTGACTTGACTAGAAAACATTTAAATCTACTAAATGTACTAAATCTAATGAATCTGTTAAAGTCTAACATATGTATTCTGGAACCTCAGATATAATTATCCTACACACTTAACCACACGTCTCCCTGCTTAACTCCATCTCCAGATGATCTACAACATCATGTTTACACCACCAACATCAAAACAAAAAAAACAACAACAACAACAAAGCGACATGATCCTGTTTTTTTTTGTTTTTTTTCAATCAAAACCTGACAGAGAAAACCCAGTAAGGTAAGGCGCAGTGCATTCTTTGCACTGCAAGTATTTAGTGATAGACGCAAGACAAAGCATAAAATTCTTCTTCACATGCATGTAAATTGCACTTTAAGGGATCTGCAAAGTAACTTTGCTAAATTTGCATCCTGATCCCACCCCTAAACCTTCAGTGGATTACTTTAAATTGGTTAGAAATTGCCTGTTGTGGTTTAAAATCCTCTTGCTGATTGTGTGCCTCAAATAGGCCTAGTTCAGATAGATATAATGACACGAGAGTGAGTGCATGTGTTGACATTTATTCTACTGACACTTCCTGAAAAGCAGTTTCACTTCCTTTACAGACGTCAAAGGTGTTCAACACAGTTCGGTGGGGGAAATAGATCTACCAAAATAATTTGCAGTGAGTGTTTAATTTTTCTTGAGTTGTTTTCATGCACGAGTGTCATTTTATGATGTGTCATTAGTCACGTTGTTTTTCTGAGACTTTAATGCTGTGCTGAAGTCATTTTAGTTATTTTATTTAAACAGATAAAATGTGTCTTTTTAAGTTAACCACGGAAAGTTGCACATTCAGATATTGTTGTCATAGATGTTATTCTCATTTTACTGTGTTTTAAAGTCAAAGTAAACTTTATTGTAATTTTACCAAATCTTTAAATATACAAATATGTATATGAATGAGGTGGAATAACATTATTGTTATGTCTTTGGTTGGTAGGTCAATCTTAGGTTATGTAGTGCACCATTGGTTACACTTTAGTTAAGGGACCAATTCTCACTATTAACTAGTTGATTATTAACATGCTATTATTAACATATTGGCTGTTTATTAGTAAATATAAAGCACATATTCTGCATGGCCATATTCTACATCCCTAATTCTAACCAATTCTTAAACTTAACAACTACCTTACTAACCAGGGCTCCAGACAAACAAACAAACAATCAAAACAAACAAACAAAAAAAATAAAAAATAAAGGAGCCATTGGCTCCTATAAGAAATGAAATTAGGTGCCAAATTATTTTTAAGTGCCACAGGATAAACATGTTTTATTATTATTATTATTGTTGTTGTTTTTTAACTGTTTAATTTTACTCATAGTCATGTTGATGTCTCATTTTTCTTGTCTTTATTATTATTTTAAATCCTGGTTCCTATGGTTCATTTTAAAGTGGGAACTAAATGGTGTTTCCAATTTGAGACCTTTATACAGTCAAAAAGAGTTATTACACAGTTATGGTCCATGATATTAGCACAGATTCTATGTCAGCATCACTGGGGCGACTGAGTGTAGTTTGGGCTCCTCCTCAATGCATTCTGTAAATGTTGTCATATGTCTTGACACATCCACTCTGTTTTTCTTCATTAGTAGCATGCAGTTTTATAGGAGGTGCTGAATTTTATCTTTAGCTCCTTGCATTTTTTGCAATGTAGACAACAGGTTAAGTAAAAATATGAATAAGCAATATAATGCATACATTTAGCAAAATGCTCCTCTTTATAGCTTATGGATGCCTAAAGGTTATTCTGAGGTAAATGTATCATTACTTGGCATTGTTTACAAGCTTTATGTGTTTTCTTCAGTTTGAAACACTTAATGAGCGATTACATGAGACATTTCAGTAAGCTGTACTCTACTAATCTTAATAATAATATACTCTAATTAAATATACCTTTTGATATCCATTCATGTTTATTTTGTACTATAGTAGTAAAGAGAAAGATATGCTGGGTTCAAATGCCACTTGAACTGAGGAACTAAAGTGATTGCTCATGCCGCATTAAAGTGCGTCAAAAGGGTATTTATTGTTTAAATTTTTTTATGAATTTGTCAGAATTTTAAGGCTAATACTTTGTTTATTAAAAGGTAACAGATCATAAAGCTTATAGCGATTACTGAACGGTAAGTGCATTACAAATAATATGAAGTTGTCTGCGCCAATAGCCTCGTGGTTAGTGCGTTGACATATAGGGCAACTGCACTCACAGCGACCCGAGTTTGTCTCCCACCTCGAGGTCCTTTGCTGATCCAACTCCCCTTTCTCAACCCCAGTACTTTCCTGTCATCTCTCCACTGTCCTCTCAAAATAAAAGGCACAAAAAGCCCATAAATATAACTTTAAAAAACCAAAAATATGAAGTACATGCATTAACAGAACACAGCATATGGACTAAAGATCAGGGTTAGGGTGTTAGACTGTTCAGACCTTACATGCAGTTAGGCTTTGAATCTGGATGGGGGGTGACCCATTCTCAGAATTTGTGCTCTGCATTTCACCCATCCATTTGCACACACACAACAGTGAGTAGTTACCTGACACACCCAGAGCAGTGGGCAGCCATTTCTGCTGCAGCACCTGGGGAGCAGTTTGGCGCCTCAGACTTGGTATTGAAGGAGGAAGAAGGCTCAGGTCATTCACTCTCCCCACCTACAATCCCTGCTGTTACAGAGAATCGAACCTGTGACCTTTGGGTTACAAATCCAACTCTCTAACCATTAGGTAACCCTGTGAATCAAAACCTAAAAGAAATTTAAAACTATACTTAAAAAGATATCATGTTTTCTTTGGTTATATTACTGTATTGTTACAAATATAAGATGACCCCCTTTTGTAAGATTTTATCTTTTGGAAAAAGGCTTCCTGAAGACCAAATCTTGTCTTGTGATGGATGACCTAATTACATCCTTGACCCATTAAGTAATTTTCTTGGTAATTTCATAATTTAACAACTAAGATGCTTGCATTCTCATACTTTCTTTTAACCTTTATTTATTTGATATACAGCATGCGTCTCATCAAGAGTGTGTGCAATGAGCAGAGTATAATGGCTGACAGAAGAAGAAAGTTTGTTTTTCTGAAGTGAACGAGACTTTCATTATTCTACTAACGTTAGGACCAGGGACAGACTGGGGGTGAAAAACGGCCCTGGATTTTCTCCCAAATAGGCACACCAAAACTACAAACAGTCACTACTATATTACAATATTACAGCAATTCTGTCGCATTTATGGCAAATAACATCACAAAACCCATGGTGACCCTGCTGACAATCATCTTCTGAAATTCTAATGATTTACAAATACCACTACAAACCATCAATTTTTAACCATTAAAACCATTGTTGGTATCATGTAGTTTTATTTATTAATTTTTTTTTGGGACATATTACATTAGGATTGAATGGTTTTCACAAAAGCCACCAACAGAAGGAGACCAACAGACCATTACAGTTTCCATTAAAACCAATACAAATTCATTATAATCAGTAAAACCATTACAAATTATGTGATGCTTTCTATTTTTTTATTTATTTTTTTTCAGTAGGGGATTGAAATAAAAGTATTATTGTATGAACTAATATACGTGAAATCTATAGAAAAAGAGCAGAATACAAAATTTATAATATGGCAATAATAAGCATAAACCTAGAATCTAGAAACCTGAAACAACAGAATTCTTCAATTTGAGTATTCACATGTCTTTGTCTGTGTGTGTGTGTGTGTGTGTCTGTGTCATGTTAATCAGACTTATCACCTTATCGGTAATTTCATTTACTCTATTTTCTAACTCAATAGGCCTATCTGTCAAATGTATCCCATTGTAGAATCGCTGCTGTCTCTTTATGAATGAAGGGAATATTAATGTCAGACAATGCGAAGTAATAAATAGCAGTGAATGTTCGGACTAGGGCGGGGGTGTCCTGGGATTTTAATATATTGCTCATAGGCTACATGCTCTATAGCAGGGATGGGCAACTTTGATATAGACGAGGGCCAGCATTTTTTCTCCTTTATACCAAGGAGCCAGATTACTAATCCGCCTTTTACATCGTCTTACTTAATTTCCTTTTTATTGAAGGAAATTAAAGTATAATAAATGTAATTAATTTTTAAAGATTTTATTAATTATAAAATTTGTGCAGTTAAGCCAACTCAGAAGGAAATTTTTGTTGTCAGTTGACAGCAATATCACCCCAACAAATACACATCTCAACTGCATTGTCTATAAATTTGCAACAAACAAATGTACAGAAGTCCTATTTTTTATTACAGAACATTCTCAAAACAACATAAGAGGACAGTTAAAAAGTGCTTATTAAAAATAAATTAATTAATTAATAGTTATTCCAAATGCTTCTATAAAATAACCAGGTAAATGCAGGATTTTTAAAATAAAATTTAAGAGCTTTAACAACCTTTGAAGACCTGCACTTCACATTTCAGCCTTTAAACAATTTTTAAGAAAAGGGAAGAGTCAAAAGTGTCAATTTATATTAATTTAAACAATTAGACTATTATTAATCAATTATTATATTAAATTACATAAAAAAAAAAAAAGTGAAAGTCGTGACATTTGTCAAGTATGCACACACACACAGCAGTGAGAAGTGAACACACCGTGAACACACACCCGGAGCAGTGGGCAGCTATATCCAGCGCCCGGGGAGCAACTGGGGGTTCAGTGCCTTGTTCAAGGGCACTTCAGTCGTGGGTATTGAGGGTGGAAGAGAGCGCTGTTCATTCACTCCCTCCCACCTACAACTCCTGCCAGCACCAAGACTCGAACCTGCAACCTTCTGGTTACAAGTCCAAATCTCTAACCATTAGGCCACAGCTGCCCCCTAAATAAATAATATATAAATAAATAAATATATCTTAGTGTCTTAATTGTTTAGATTTTTATAATGCATGAGCTTTATGTCGATCCAGTGGTTCACATTTAAAAATATGTTGTAAAAATAGCAGACGGGCTTATTGAAAAAACATATTCATTCTCTGCCAGCAAGTTACACGTTCGGAACTGCAGAAATAAAGCAGTTTCCCTGGTAACCGCAGTACAAAGCCGCAGGCCTGACTTTGAAAAGTGCAGCGCTCTCTGAAAAGTTTATTTAGTGAAATCATAGCCTTTTGAAGTTTAATCCACATACTAATCTATATTGCAAATCTTGTCTTTCTGTCCCCAAATTTAAGACCTCTTATAATTAAGACTTTCTGTATCATTTTGGAGTTTACAATTTAAACAATTTAACTGAATACTTTTTAAGGACCCGCAGAAAAGAACATAGTTCAGTGCAAACATTTCTGTCATGCATTTGGCAAAAAGCTTTTGCTGACAATGAATTTTACCTATGAAATATGGTTGTTTGGGTGTAGTGGTGTGATGACGATTTAAATAACATATTTCCAAACACTTCAAACATATAAGTATCCCCTTGAACTTGGTAAAAAGATAATCTGTTTACCATCTTGACAGGAAAATGCTGTTTTCATGGTCAGTTTTTCATTTATTATTTGCTAATGTTAGTGAATGTGTACATTTAGAGTGCTGGTCCTACTACACTGAAATTAATACAGGGACCGGCTGGAAACTAGCGACCTCTCCTGGTTGGAGATAGTACTTACATTATAGACTGAAAGTAATCTATACGTGACTTACATTTCAAATATTTTAAAATTGATCATCCGAGTCTAAAATGATTCAGCGGGCCGTACTAACAGTTTGCAGGCTGTATGCGGCAGTTTCGGTTTCTTATAAGCAAAAATAGATTGCATTAGTGTCCCCTTTTGTCGGCTGTCAACGTCACTTTATCTGACACTTTTTCTTTGATAATGTATTAGTCAGGCCGACGGCCGTTGGATGGACGGCCGTTCTGGACTTCCCCAGAACATCCAGATGGCCAGTCCGGCCCTGGTTATGACACTGGCAGATTTTGTCACATGTGCTGCAAAAGAGAGCCGTTTATGAGTCTCACACGGGTGCTCATCTGGCAGAGCTATTGTCTCATGTCGTGGAGGAATGGCAGCTATCAGATAAAGATGTAGTACTTGTGACAGACAATGCGTTGAACATGAGCATTGCTGCTTAAGTCTGAAAATTCCCTCATGTAAAATGCTTCGCGCATACACTGAATCTCGCATCCCAGCGGGCGCTTAAAGTGGCAATGCTCTCCAGGCTTCTGGGCAGAGTCAGACAAATATCAACATTTTTCCATCGCAGCACCACAGCGAGCCACAGTCTGAAAGTGAAACAGCAGTGTCTAGGCCTGAATAACCATAAGCTGATGACTGACGTTTCAACAAGGTGGAACAGCGCCTACGACATGGTTGAGAGGTTCTTGGAACAACAACCTGCAATTTGTGCCACCTTGCTGTCTCCAAAGGTCAGAAGAGGAGAGTCAGACCTGTGCACTCTCACTGAAACAAATGTGACAAATGCAGAAGATGCTGTGAGGGCATTAAAGCCAATGAAAGATGCAACAGGATTGATGTCAGAAGAGCACAATCCAACAGTGTCTCTCATTGCTCCTCTAATTGCACAACTCCTCTAGAATATGTCAGACACCATTGAAGACTCACTCGATCCACGAGATAAAGAATGCAATCAAAACAGATCTCCTGAAGAGGTACAGTAGTGAGGCAGAGAAGAAGATCCTTTATACAGCCTCTGCCCTGGATCCTCGGTTTAAGGGAATGCCTTTTCTCATGGAGGAGGAGAGGCTGGAGATATACAGATAAGTGACTGAGGAGGCTGCATCGTTGGAGGTAATTCTATTATTTTTCTTGTAAAAAATTAATACATTTTAATAATATTATTGGTGGCTACATAGGTGAATTTTGGTGGATACATAGGTTAATTTTTGTGTTATGTGTGCTAGTTTGGTTGTATTGCCTGGGGCAAAAAGAACAGAAACACCCATAGAGGACAAACCCTCTTCTCCCAAACGAAAGGCCTCATCAAAATCGCTGCTAGTGAGTTTGCTGGGACAGTCTTTCACTGACATTGAAGGTACAGTACAACCCAAAACACCCTATGCCAGGGCTGAGGAGGAAATGGAGAAATACTGTAAAGCCCCATCTTTGCCTCTGACTGAAGACTCTATGAGCTGGTGGCATGCCCATGAGGTCTCATTTCCCCTCCTCTCTCGGCTCTCAAGCGATACTTGTGTATCCCAGGCACAAGCATGTCTGCAGAACGTGTTTTCTCCACGGCAGGAGATGTGGTCACTGCTAAAAGAAGCACTCTTAAACCAGAGCATGTGGATCAATTAGTTTTCTTACAGAAAAACCTACAAATTCCCAAATGCTGAGCAGTGACTCATGTTTGTGATGACTCATGTTGACATATTCAGGAAGTACCCTGTGCCCAGAGCTGTTATTTCATATTTGTTATTTGATTTTATTTTGTATGTTAGAGCACTGCAGTGTTTACTAGTATTTATTAGTTCTAAATGCTCTGTTGTCTGTTGTGTGCAGACTTAAATTTAGTTTAATGTTTGCTACATTCAGGAAGTGCCCAGTGCTGTTATTTTATATTTATTTGATTTTATGTTGTATATTAGAGCTGTGCAGAAAGTTTTTGTTTTGAAGACTGTACTATTTATTTTGGTTTATAAATTAACTTAATTTTTATACATTTGTTAACATTTAAATACTTTTTGAAGTAGTACACTGCACTTTAAATGCATTCAGTACTTGACAGTTTCATGTGCCTTTAGTATTTATTTAGTAGTGTTCACTCACTACTAGTGTTCATTTACTAGTGTATTTACTCTGTTCAGACTTAAGGTTTATTTGAAGCAGATAAATAAAAAGGGAGTTCATATATCTGACTTCTTGTAGACTATTTACTGATGAAAATGTAGCCATGTGCAGGATTATTGAAAACCGAGGTTGCAAAGAATGCATTGTGAAATCGAATTGAATCGAATCATTGACGTGATAATCGTAATTGAATTGAATTGTGAAACCAGTGCCAATTCACACCCCTAATGTTCCGCTCCCATTTCCTCACATAAAATCGAAAATAGATGGCTCTTCAGTGGGCGCACCTTGAATAAATTAACTATATCTACTGCTCTGAAAGCGAACATTTGCCAGAGCTAAGCATGCCTACTAATATCAGTTGATTCATCCAGCTGCAAGGAAAATTTCCCCCCGGATCTGATTTTTTCCAAAACCAGACTTTCAATGTCTGAGGACATGTCATTTATTCGCCTGCCAATTGTATTGTCTTACAGATGCACCTTTGATATTTCTTTCTCAGCTTGTGGACCTAGCATGGTGTTAACGATGGCTTTGCATGTAGGCAAGATTACAGTCTCAGCTATTGTGTGGGGCTTTTTCGATAAGGCTACTATTTTGGCAACAAGATAACTAGCCTTCAGTGCTTTCTCTGACACTTTTGCACTCTTCATCATAACTTCTTGTTTTTCGTGTTGCCTTTTTAATCAGTTAAAATATTCTGTGTCCTTGCTTAGTGATGGGTGATTCTTTTGTCAGATGCCATTTTAGTTTGCTTGGAACCATTGATTCATTTGACAGTTTGTCCCCACATACCCTACAGCGTAAGAGGACATGATGGATCTCCGATGAAGGTGAAGCCATTAGACAAGTAATTGCCGATGAACTGTCTTTTCTTCTTTTTGTTGCTGCTATCAGCCGGGTGCTCTGGACTGTTACATGAAGATGAAGTTGATGCTCCAGACGAATTTGGAGCTTTTCTTTTAAGAAATCTGTCCATATTCTTTTTTTCTATACACACACATTTCACACACTACTTGGATAAAACACACATATGCTACGGCTTAGCATAATGACATTGACATGCTGACAGGTCAGTGAGGAGAGTTGAGGAAGATAAATTATTTTTATTTTTATTTATTTATTTTTTAATGTACGTCTTATTTGTTATTTAAGGCATCAGATATTGATGATATACGTATATTAAATGTGTTATACACATTTTAGCATGTTAGAAAAGTCTGAAAGATTTTTTACACGGCACCCCTGCAGTCATCAGATGGCACCCCGGTTGGGAAACACTGCTTTAGACAATCAATGAAAGAGGGGAGTTGACATAATTTTAATGGTATTGAAAAAGATATTGAACGTTAATATTTTTCAAGGTATTGTATCGAAGTTACAAATTCCTGTATTGTGACATCACTATATGATAGCTTGCTGCTTCTTCGGTTTCTGTATTTAGAACAAGAGAATAAGAAGCCTACCTCACTGCAATATTTTACATGCACTACAGTTTAACTAAGAGTAAAGAGAGTAAACAAGTTTATTGTATTGGCCATAATTATAAATTTTATATATTTTGTCATGTATTGTTTTTCTGTAAACAGATTTGCAGCTTTTTCTTCATGTACATGCTGTATCAAGTTTATCACCTTTTTTGGTACACTGAGATTATTCATTGATATAAAATTAGGCAAAATAGACAGATAGCTGGTTGTTGTTCTAAAAATCTTGCTACATATTTTGACAAATTTGCTTCAATAAAATCATTAACTTATTTTATATTATTAGATTCTCAAATTCCAGTGTCAAACTTTTGTTAGCATGTTGTTCTAACAAAATGGCTGCCCACTGCTCCGGGTGTGTGTTCACGGTGTGTGTGTGTTCACTGCTGTGTGTGTGCACTTTGGTTGGGTTAAAAGCAGAGCACGAATTCCGAGTATGGGTTACCATACTTGGCTGTATGTCACATCACTTTCACTTTTTTTCACTTTCTTTCCTAGCTAGTAATAGGCTTAATTAGCTTTAAATCCAGTAACACACTGTATTTTTATAGGGTGGACATGTGAAATATTTAATCAGGATAAGTATGTGTAATGCTAATAAAGCGTTCTCATGACAGAATCATGACAGACTGGACTGCTTCTAGATGCTCCTAAACAAACTTATACTCCAGGAGGGCTGTGGAACAGAGGTGGATCAGGGAGAGGGACTGGGGCCACCAGAGCCACCCCAGAGGTGTGGGTGATTAGTTGGCAGGGTGATTAGTTGGCATGGAAAATACACTGCCCGTCCAAAAAAAAGTCACCACCTGGATTTAACTAAGCAAATATATAAGATCCTCCAAAATTACTGCATGGATGATTATGTTATGTGCCCAAAGAATGAGGTCAGCTGACTACCTGAATATACTGAATGACCAGGTTATTCCATCAACTTTTTAAATTATTTTTTTTCTTCCCTAATGGCACAGGCATATTCCAAGATGACAATGCCAGGATTCATCAGGCTCAAATTGAGTGATTTAGTGATCATGCAACATCATTTTCACTCATGGATTGGCCACCACAGAGTCCAGAGTCAGACCTTTTCCCCAATGAGAATCTTTGGGATGTGCTGGAAAAGACTTTGTGAGATAAAAACAGGAACTAAACAAAGGAAGTGTGCACAGAAACAATGGGAACTAAAAACAATTCAGTCCTTAAAACATGAAATGGGAACACAGGCTGGGATCATGACAGTTTGTTATATTTCAGCTTGACCAGTGTTTGTTTTCTTCTAGACAGAGCATTTGTACCTCTTGTAAGATGAAATAATAATTTTTAAACATTTTATATTAACAGTCTGCTCAGAGACAGGACTATTGTAATGCACTACTAGGTGGTTGTCCTGCATCTTCAATAAACAAGCTACAGGTAATCAAAAATGCAGTGGTTAGAGTCCTTACCAGGTCAGGAAAATATGATCATATTACCCCAATTTTACAGTCTCTGCACTGGCTACCTATTAAGTTCCGCATCAGATACAAAATATTATTACTTACCTACAAGGCCCTTAATGGTTTAGCTCCTGCGTACCTAACTAGTCTTCTAGCTCGGTACAATCCATCACGCTTCCTAAGGTCGAAAAACCCTGGACTTTTGGTAGTTCCTAGGATAGCAAAGTCCACTAAAGGAGGTAGAGCTTTTTCACATTTGGCTCCCAAACTCTGGAATAGCATTCCTGATAATGTTCGGAGTTCAGACACACACTCACTGTTTAAATCTAGATTAAAGACACATTTTTTCAGCCAAGAATTTACATAATGTATCTCATAACGTTGTACTTCATCTATATCTTATTGTGACGAGTGGGGTGGGGCCGAGAGCTGTTGGGAATGGAGTGAGGCTAGTGGAGTAAGTGATTATGCACGACACCTGCGCCACTCACTGGTCTCGAGTCCCACGGAGGTGCTCCGGAAGGATAAAAGGAGGAGTGATGATGGTGCAAGATGAGAGAGGACCAGGCCTGGACTTTTGTGTTTTGGTTGTGTTTGTGTGCGGCAGTCGCCATGAGGGGCTGTTGCACTATTTTAAGTTTTGTGTTTATTTTATTTTTTTTTTTTTTTTTAATTTTTTTTGGTTCCCGCCTCCTCCTTCCCATGACTTTGAACTGTGTTACGCTGATCAAATGCACATTTTCATTCTTTTGCTTGGGTTAAACACATCATCTTTGCTTGGTTGGAACAGCAGTTATGCAAATTTCCTCTTCATTTGATTCTCTGTTTCTGCCATGGGACCTGAACCCAAGTCAACTAGGAATTACACAAGCTTCAGTCTGAATCCAACCCTTAAGAAGATCTGAGATGACCAAACACCTGATGAGAGATGATGCCAACCCCTCAGAGGACCTCAAATGATGCTAATCCTGGAACAACATATAAAACTACCAAATCACAACATTTAATCAGAATCACAAAGTTTAATTGCCACATATAATCATTGCCGTTAACAGGGTTCACTGTCTGTTTGATTATGTGTAATTTGTAACTAACTGCATGATTCTTACTGTACATTTCTGCCATATTCACTACTAATAACCTATTCTTAAATATAATGAAGAAACTTAACATTTTCTGTAAAGCTGCTTTGCAACGATTTGTATTGTGAAAAGCGCTATACAAATAAACTGGAATTGAATTGTATTGAATTGAAAGGCAACAATGGGAAGGAACCAAACTCCACTGGTGACAGATATTGAGAAAAAAAAAAGCTTGGGAGAAAGCCAGCTCAATTGGGGGGCCAGTTCTCTTTTGTCCAGACGAAACCAGCATGACATGATTAATTCCAGGCTGCAACACAGGTCAGATTTAACAGAGGACTCATCTGTTTCTCATGGTCTTGTGCCGATGGTTGTTGAGGTGACGAGGTCTTCGCAGGGGATCTGTCTCTGGGGCTCATCTAGTTGACATGGTCTCACTGACATTCAGGGCTGTAGAGGTTGTCTCTAGGTGCTGATCCACCATCTGGACTGGACATGGACTGGATCTGAGTGACTGCAGAAACCATCCATGCCACATCCATTCCCTCTAGCCCCTGAGTCCGCGCCAGTATTGGCTCCAATTCCTGAATCTGCTCCAACCCCCAAGTCCACTCCATAAACCCATGTGGGCAAAAAGGCCATCCTGATTCCCTGTCCTTTTGACTTATGCATCTCAGCCAAGGAGGCCATCAGTATCTCCTGCGCTCCAAGTTCCCTTGATGCAGCCATGGAGGCTGCCATGATCTCCTGTGTTCCAAGTTCCCTCTACACAACCGCAATGATATCCTGTGCTACTTACTCAGTGGGCATGCCAACACCCTGCCTCCCTGAGTTACAGGTGCTGCCCTGGAGACACCCTAGTCTGCCGACACTGACTTGCTTACCTTCCCAGTACTAGCCAAGTGTCTGGGCATGCAGGGAACCTGAATACATGATCCCCAGTGGTACTCTTCTTAATGTGAGGACACACCTTCCAGGAGGGAGGATTGCTGTCCTGATCTCTGGTCTGTTGCTCAGTCATATCTTCACTACAGATCCAGTCATGATCCTTGATCCACACCTGACGCCATTCACCTCATTACTTAGACACACAGCTCGGATACCCTGGTTGTCTGGTCTCATTTAAAATTAAGACTGTATTCTCCAGAGTTCCTGTCGTATCTCCAGTGTTACTCCTGAATTTCTGTCTCCAACATTTTCCTCCTGTGAAATCAAGCAGGAACTAATTGAAAACACAATCTGCATATTTTTTAAATGCTTGAATGTCGGGGAAGTCGTGGCCTAGTGGTTAGAGAGTTTGACTCCTATCCCTAAGATTGTGGGTTCGAGTCTTGGGCCGGCAATACCATGACTGAGGTGCCCTTGAGTAAGTAAGGCACCAAACACCCAACTGCTTCCCAGGCACCGCAGCATAAATGGCTCCGGGTGTGTGTTCACTGCTGTGTGTGTGCACTTTGAATGGGTTAAATGGAGAGCACAAATTCTGAGTATGGGTCACCATACTTGGCTGTATGTCCCTTCACTTTCACTGTCACTACCTACACCTCATAGCCACTGGCTACCATTCATGTTTTTATCTTAATAATTGCATAAAGTGAAATGTTTGTACTTAACACATTTCCCCACTTTAAAGAAAAGGAATGCAGGATTATAATTGCTTTGTCTTGATATCACGTTTTCAGAATTGTTGGAAGCCAAAATTGAAATTGAAAATAAAATTTAATTTATCACAGCCTTATTCAGCTCTTTCTCTTGTCCAGCAGCTGTGAATGGTGAATGACGATGTTGTCTGTTAAAGAGCTGCTTGTGGACTCACTGAAGGAACTGGTAGAAGCTGATCTGAAGGAGTTTCAGTGGCGCTTGAAGAATGATCATAAGGATATATCAAATTCTGAAATGGAAAATCCAGATCGGTTAAAAACAGTGGATAAGATGGTGACATGTTTTGGATCAGAAGAAGCTGTGAAGATCATGGTGGAAATCCTGAGAAAGATGAAGCAGAATGACCTTGCAGAGCAGCTGGAGACCAAACACAAGCAAGGTAATTTTTAATTCCCTGTAATTGTGTGATGTAATTGTTCACAAGTGTGATGTTTTGAAATAACTTTCCCCTTTTCTCTGCTGAAATGTTTGTATGATTTATGTTTCTCAGTGAGTGATCCTCTTTCTCTCACTCTCACAGCTCAGGCTGAGGGCAATATGAAGACATCTGCCCCTGTTGGAGCTGATTTAAAACAGAGCTGGGGTAAATAATATTCACTGTATGTTCATGGATAGTTCCCAGTGACAGATTGCAATGCTTATTCTATGATTTAATTGCTTGCTAATGTTGACCAACAGATGGCACTGTCTCCAATTTTTTTTTAGTATTGTCAAGGCATGATACATCATACATTTAGTATTGTCAAGATATTATACAATCACAAATGCAAAGGCTCATTTAAGCATGTCAAAACACTGTAAATAAAGCCTTGCATCCTTTTGGTGTGCTACATGTCAATGGATTGATAAATCAAAGTGCTTAGCTTTTAATAACTTCGGTCCACATGGCCTAAACATTATCCAAATCAAATAATGACAATTCAGTGAACAACCTGGAAAGATTTAAAATAAACAAATAAAAATTAAAAACAAGTTGTTGCAAATGAACAGTGCTGTTTTCAGCAGTATGAATTTAATTTGTCTGCACCAGTTAATAATGATTACCATTCCGATATAAAATACATTTGTCAAATTTGTTTAATGCTTTTCTCCTAATCTCATTTAAGTTGCTATTATTATTATGATTATTACAGAGCTTCAAAACTTCTTGGAAACTCACAAAACCAACATGAAGGAGAAAGCAGAACATATTTTTGAGGGCAACAAAGAAAATGAAGCACATCTCAAGGCTGTTTACACAGAACTGTTCATCACAGAGGGAGATATGAAAGATGTCAATCAGGAACATGAGATTGTGAAGATTGATGATGCGTTCAAGAACAAAAAAACACAGTACATAAAAATCAAATGCAATGATATATTTACTGAACTGAGGAAAAAACATTTTAAAAAGACTGTTCTGACTAAGGGCATCGCTGGCATTGGAAAAACTGTCTCTGTGCACAAGTTCATCCTGGACTGGGCAGAAGGAAAAGCCAATCAGGATATAGACTGTGTGTTCCTGCTTCCATTCAGAGAGATTAACTTTATGACAAATGAAGATTTCAGTCTCCACGAGCTTCTGCTGGAATTTTACCCTGAACTGAAGGACCTGGAGAAATCAAAATTATATACAAAATGTAGTCTAGCATTTATTTTTGATGGACTTGATGAGAGTCGCCTGCCTTTGAATTTTAAAAGTAGATCAATAAACATTGCTGAGAAAAGATCATCTGTAGATGTGCTGTTCACAAATCTGGTCAAAGGGAATCTGCTTCCATCAGCTCTGGTCTGGGTGACCTCACGACCAGCAGCAGCCAATCAGATCCCTCCGCGCTATGTAGGTTTGTTCACAGAGGTGCGAGGATTCACTGAACAACAAAAGGAGGAGTACTTCAGAAAGACAATCAAAGATGAAACTGTAGCCTCCAGAATCATCTCACACGTTAAGGCGTCTCATAGTCTCTACATCATGTGCCACATTCCTGTGTTCTGCTGGATCACAGCCACAGTACTTCAGGATATTCTCAATGAAACCAATGCAGAAAGCATCAGCACAACACTCACGGAAATGTACATCCACTTTCTACTGATACAGATGAACATGAAGAGCCAGAAGTATGATAAACAAGAAGAAAGAGAATGTACAAAGCTATTAGATTCAAATAGAGAAATGATTTTGAATTTGGCCAAGCTCGCATTTGAACAGCTGAAACAGGAAAACATTGTGTTTTATGAGAAAGATCTGAAAGCATGTGGAATTACTGTGAGTGAAAGTACTGAGTTCACAGGAATGATTGCTGAGATCTTTAAGAGGGAACATGGACTTCATGAAGCAAAGGTCTTTTGCTTTGTGCATCTAAGTGTTCAAGAGTTTCTTGCTGCTGTGCATGTGTTCCTCTGCTACCTGAAGAAGAAAATAGAGGAGATTTGTTTTTTCTTTGATGAGCCAGAAGAAAATGTCACATTGCAGAAGCTACTGCAGAAGGCTGTTAACAAAGCCATGGAGAGTCAAAGAGGACATCTGGACCTGTTTATGCGGTTTCTAATGGGCATCTCACTAGAATCTAGTCAAAACTTGCTCCAAGGCCTGCTGACACACACTGAAGACACCACAGAGAGCATCAGACAAACAACTGTATACATTAAACAAGTTCAAAGCAAGAATATCTCAGATGAAGCTTCAGTCAACCTGTTTTACTGCTTACTAGAGCTCAAGGATCAATCATTATATCAGCAAATACAGAGACACCTCAGTTCAGAAGAACATCCAGGACTTTCATCTTCAATGTGCACAGTGCTGACCTATGTATTGCTGATATCAGAGAAGGTCCTGGATGAGTTCAACCCAAAGAGGTTTACATCATCATCTTCAGACTACAAGAGACTCATTCCAGCTGTGAGATGCTGCAGAAAAGCCCTGTGAGTAATTTCACTGATCACTGTATTAACCCTCTGGAGTCTAAGGGTATTTTTGGGGCCTGGAGAAGTTTTGTCATGCCCTGACATTTGTGCTTTTTTCAGTTTCTTATAAATATCTAAATGGCTAAAGTCTAATCTCACTGTAATCAGCACCAACTGGGCTATGATAATATGTGAGCAGCATGTATGTACATGATTGTGTTTTTGAGAAAAAAAAAATGTTATGCGTGTGGTTAGTGAAAAACTAAAAATGTTAAATCACTTGAATAAGGCAATAAAACACATACAGAAAATTGGTTCCCAGGACTTTTGAGAGCTGGAGCTTGTAGCCTAGAATTTTTCTTTCTAAATTATGTGAAAATCATCTTTTTTACTCACTTACAGAAAACAATATATTGATTTAAATTTTCTAAGACACTTTTTGTTGGTAAAAGTCATATGCAAGTAGGCGTCAATTATCATGAATATCATTGTGATTCACACCTAAGAAGACAAAGACCCACATAATGAGCTGCATAATGAGCCTTTCAGTCAGCTGTGTCACTGAGAGGGATGAGTTACAAGAAAGAATGTGAGGACAAAATAAATGTATATAATTTTATGTTTGTAGTTTATTTAGAATATATTTAATTATCCCACAACATAATTTAATATTCACTTGTGAGTGCAGTTAAACAGTTTATTAGGAACAATCAAAGCTGATTTTCAAAGCTGAATTTTTTGCATCATTACTCCAGTCACACAATCCTTCGGAAATCCTTTTAACAATCTTATTTTCTACAAAAAAACATTTATTGTTATTATTATCATTATTATTATTATTAATGTTGAAAAGAGCTGAGAATATTTTTTTTCAGGTTTTTTAGGGGGGATAAATTGAAAGAACAGCATTGTTTGTTACATTTGCTACAGTTACATTTATTTGTTTCATTTATATTATTTACATCAAGCTTTTGAATGGTATAGTAGTGTATATTGTTATTGAAACTTCATAATATTTCACTTGATTATACATTTATTCAGGAATTATAGTTTGGAAAAAGTCTTTGGAAAAAGTCTAACTAGTAAAATGTTTACACGTTATGTGAAAACTAGTACAAGTATATAAATAAATAAAAAGAGACTTACTCGTGTTTATGATCTCTGCTGAATAAAGTGTTTCATTCTTTTTTTCTGAGGAGATCCAAATCTCAAATCCTCAACCACATCACATCTTTTTGGGGTGAATTATGTCTTATTCCTCTCATCGTGAAGCAAACAGTAAAATAAAAAAAACTTGAAGAACAATCTCGCTGCGTTGTCTTCTGGGCGTATTCAAAAGCCGCGCGCTTCAGTGAAACATTTGAATCTCAAAAGCGCGCTCGGCGGCGCCGGGGGCGTGGTCGCATTAGAAGATAATGAAGGGAGACGTGAAAAAATGGACATCGCGTTGTTTTCATATGGATTACTTTATCACAGAATATTTGTTTTCGGCAGCACTTGTTTAGTTTAAAAGTAGACATGTCAGGCTTTCTATAGATATCTCTCCCATGTCTCTGTGTTGAGTATTCACTGAGTTACAGTTCATTTTAATGATGCATTTCTAAATGAAGATCAGCGCAGACAAAGGCTGCAGACAGCACACCTTGTTTGTTATCTTTATTTTATAAGTGCACAAAGTTTTGTTGTTATTATGTCTGTATACAAAAAAAGTAGACATTTTACAGATTCGATTGATGTATTGCTCTTATCTGTACGATCAAAACTGAAAGTGTAATTTAAGTTATTTTCGGGGTTATCAGGAGAAAATGCCTCATAACGCGTATACTTGTTAATCGACTTCAGAGAGTTAATCACAGGTTTTATTCTATATCACCAAAAATAAAAAACACTGTGTGAAATATCTTGCTGACCTGCTAATAGAGGGTATGATGTATTACTTTAGAAACACTGAACATCAGAAAATAATCTGAGCACACATTGTGATTTGGCAGATTTGACAGCTGTGGTCTTAATGAAACATGCTGTGAAACGGTATCTTCAGCTCTCCAATCATCAAACTCTCATCTGAGAGAGCTGAACCTGAGTAATAATCACCTGCAAGATTCAGGAGTGAAGCTGCTCTGTGCTGGAGTGAAGAGTCCCAACTGTCAGCTGAACATACTGAGGTTTGGCTTTCACATTCACTCACTGGGCCTCATTCATGAAACTTGCGTAAATACATGAGTAAATTCTGAGTAATTCACGCTTAAAACCGACAGATTCACAAACGCTTTATAAACTTCAGATTTGATAGTTAAACGTGTATGTTTATCAATTCTAATAATTCGTAAATATGGTCCGTGTGCAAGCTCATTCACAGTTAGTATAATCTCCGCCTATGAATTACAGCTCCAAGTTGAGTTTCCAGGAACGCAGTGGAATATTCTGGTCTATGTTCTCAGGTTTGGCTCCAGTATATTGCATACATGCAAAAAAGATTGAAAGGCCATATGTCTAACAATAAATATTCATTAACGTGTGTCCACCAAAGAGTTTTTAGCCAGCTGAAAAAATATCAGGTGTCCTTCTTAAAACAACCAGCTGATGGCGCTTGAGACACTTTGGTAGCTCAGCGTTTTCCAGCTGAGACGCTTATCATAGCTGGTTGCTATGATTTGGAACATTCATGGTGGCAACATATTATTAGTATCTCATTTTTAAGAATTTTACAAAATATATAAAAAAACAGTAAACAATTATATTGACTTCTCTGTTGTTGTATGCAGTAGGATGGTTGGTCACTATTTGTCCCGTCCCTCCTCTATTTAAAGCTGGTTAAATAGCGACAGTGACGAGTGCTGTGTATTACAGTTATAAACTCAGCTGCAAAAGAAAATTAAAATTCTTAAGAGGGCTGTTACACGTGTTGGTGTGTAAATCAAAGCACACAACAAAGGAGATATCAAAATAGTTATTTTAATTATCCACAGAAGAGAAGGGGCACAACCAAACACAAATCCAAATCCAAATCATCAAACATTAATAGCGGACAAAGGAATAAAGGAGAACACAGACTTTAAATAGTGAACTTAATCAGTGGGAAACGGGTGTGGGGCTAATTAATTAACTAAACAAGAAAAGGAACATGACCAAATAAGGAAACTCAGAAAGAACAGAAATCCATAACTGTGACAGTTCGCCCCCTCCCGGAAAGGTGTGTCCCCACACCGACAGAAATAGTCCAGCAGAGGGAGGGTGGGGGTTCAGGAGGCGGGCGTGGGGCAGGCAAGGGGCAGGCAATGGAGAGTGAGCATAGACCGTAGTACCAGGGTGGAGTGGATGGAGGGAGGAGCCCAGAGCAGGAGGAGCCAGATGGAACTCCAGAGGCCAGCCAGGATAGCGGCCCATGGTAGAGTCAATGGTGGGAGGAGCCATGGTGGAGAAGGAGCCGACAACAAAAGGGGGCCGACTGACGGAGACTGAGCCGATGGATGAGGAGCCCAGGATGAAGCAGAGCACCCACAGAGTCAGGGTGACACTGAGGATCCGGAGGGCCAAGGCAGAGCAGAAGGCTCAGGCGACCGAGGTGGGGCTCCAGAAGACAACTGCGGAGCCAGAGCGACTGAGGATGGAGGTGGAGCCAGAGGGAAAGAAGAGCCTGACAAAGCTGGAGGGATGTAGTGATGAGGCGAAGCCAGAGGAGTGGAGTCCCGAGGCGGTGGAAGGTCAACGACTGACCAAGGTGGAGCCGGAGGGACGAGGGAACCTGGTGGAGCTGGTGGGATTACAGGCCACGGTAGAGACAAGGGAGCTAAAAGCCAAGGCGGAGCCGATGGGTCGAAGGACTGAGGTGGAGTCCAGGACTCGAAGGCTGGAAGCAGAGACAGTGGATCCTCACGCCAAGGCGGAGCTAAACAAAACAAAAAAGAAAGAAAAACGCAGCTAAACTTACTTGCGGTCTGCTATTCTGTCACACGTGTTGGTGTGTAAATCAAAGCGCACGACGAAGGAGATATTAAAATAGTTCTTTTAATTATCCACAGGAGAGAAAGGGCACAACCAAACACAAATCCAAATCATCAAACATCAATAGCAGACAAAGGAATAAAGGAGAACACAGACTTTAAATAGTGAACGTAATCAGTGGGAAACAGAAACAGGTTTGGGGCTTAGTAATTAACTAAACAAGAAAAGGAACATGACTAAATAAGGAAACTCAGACAGAACAGAAGTCCATAATTGTGACCAGGGCAAAGGCAAATGAACTTGTAATTATTATGGCAGTGCATCAAAATTCAGTCTCATCAGTTTGCCAAAAAGAACACATAACATTTTAAGCACCATTTACACCTGGTAGGGAGCAAGTGTACATTTCTTTCGTACCAACTAACATTTTGAAAATACAAACATTTTCATGAATTCGCATAATTTGCACAAAAATGTGTTCTGCTCGTGTTTCATGAATGAGGCCCATTCTCTGCATTCAAACATGTGCATGAATATGTTTTATAACTATATCTAGCAGATATTTTCCCCTATCTATATTGTAATATGAATGTATCAGTGGAGTTTTTTTTTAAAGGCAGGCAATGCTTATGCAAAAAAGCTAATGAGAAAACAATCAGGGTTTCCAAGTACCCTGGAAAACCTGGAATTTTCTAATGCAATTCAGGTCAGTTTAGTTTAATGTTGGTTCAGTTCAAATAGATAGCACTTGTGACTTTCATCAGATTTTGAAAGGAGTTCTAATTTAGCTATAAGCAGTTCTTCAAAAACAGCCATTGTATTAATGTCATTATTCAGCTGAAAATCGGGAAATGGAGAAAAAATCTTAGGATAAACTTGAATCATTTGGGGAACAAGTTCTCCTCTCGCCTCCAGCATCACACCAGCATCAGTGTTGTGCAAGTTACTCTGAAAATGTAATCAAATTACTGATTACTGATTACTCCTTTTAAAAGTAATCACATTACTGTTCTGATTACTTTATTTCAAAAGTAATAAGTAATTAGTTACACTGAAAGAAGTGAAATTATTTCCTTATGAAATGAATTCTTTGTGAAGTCAAACACTCAAGAACTCTTGCAATGCACATGCAAATTCAAAAAAACAATAGGCTTTAATCTCCTCATGAAGCCAAACACTCAGGAACTCCCGCAATGCAAATGCCATACCACAAGACAACAGATAGGAAGATCTGGAAGAAAGACCATTTGCTCTTCTGTCCCTTCACCCATCCTTCACCCCTGGGCACATGGTCCAGGCAACTAAAAGTTTCTATGCTCACATAAAACATTTACTATATCTTCAGGATTCATGATCGTAAACTTTTCATGTTGGGTGTCATTTTAAAGGTCTTTGTGCGATTGGTAAATTGGTCTCAATTTCCCAGTAATCACTTGTATTATTAGAAAGATTGAAAACTTTTGTAGAATTGTGTTCTGCTGAGAAGGGGGTGGGTCCCCCATTAGGGGTTTGTGTCTATCTATCTATCTCCAAGCCAGGTGTGACCCTGGGGCCACGAGAACCTAACACACCAAAAGGTCTTTATGTTTTTATAACTGATTTGATGGTTTCTTTGTTGTCTGGTCTGAGTATATAAGCAAAGTAGCAAAATATTACAGGGCGATTCTATAGTCAGATCATCCTGTATTGAGGAGTGTATTTCATATGCTCCATACTACGTATCTTCCTGAAGTCAGGTATACTATTTTTTTTTTTCAAAAATGTAATTGTGTTAAACACATTGTGCCCATAGAGCACACTGTATAGTTGTTTGTGCTACTACATGTGCACATTGGCTAGTTAAGTTTATTCTCTAAAACACCTGATTGCTTTGCTATGCATTTTAGACCATGTGTCTTAAATTAGGATAACTCTTACATGTGTGACTATGTTAAATTTGTGTGCCTCCTGTGTGGATCACTCGGCCGTTCCCCATATGGCTACAGTGTCTATGTGCATAAGCAAAGTTGCAAAGTGACTACAATGTGATTCACAATTACACTATCCTTTCCAAATTGGCTTCGAATTGTTTCATTATGCATGTAACAAAGTTTTTAGATTGGGAAGAAGGAGGCGGGAAGAAGGAGGTGGGAACCGGCGAACATTCAAACAAAAAAAATTAAATAATAAATTAAACACAAAGTAGTGTGACAGCCCCTTGTGGACGACTGCCATGCACGAACAGAAACAAAACACCCGCCCCACTTCTCACAATGTAATTGACATGATACAATTTTACCTGAAATTGTTATATTAGATTTATCCTAAACTCTCCTGAAATCATTATGACTATTAGACTTTGAGGAGGCCTTTGTTACCGCAGATTTACGGCAGGATAGGACAAACTGGAGGCTCACGATTGATAGGAGCAGTAGGCATGTCATCTGAGACCTTCTGATTTCTGTCTATCGCTGATGTTAGAAAGTTTGTATGGGAAAAGACTAAGTAAACTACACTTTTTGTCATAAGCAAGCAGTAGGTGGCAGGCAAAACAGGTATTTATCTACCTACATCCTCTGACTAACATCAGACTGGCGAGTTTGTGATCGTAAGATCCACGTGAAGCTACCGTGAGACTTAAAAGAGACATTAGGTCCCCAGTGAATGGATAATTGAAAGTATAGTGAGTCCAGAATAATCAAATATCTAAATTGATACATAATCGACCTTTGTGATCAGTTTTTAAATAGAAACATTGTCTAAATTCAGTGATCACTTAAAACTGGAGTCAGATTGAACACGGAGCTAGACTGAAATTTACACTAAATCCTGATAAATTCAGAAGCGCAAGTAAAAGACCGAATACGCATTTAACCTTCGACCACGTCGCTGGATTCCACTTTTTGGGCCGGCAGGTAGATTCTAACAACATTACTAGTTACGTTACTTTTTTCTCTATGAAATTTATGAAAATACCAGCATTCACGCTCACGAACAATATTTGTTATTAAAGCATCAACACTGACAGAACAGTTTTTTTTTTTTTATTAAAACAAGCAGCTGTTGCATGCATGGTTTTGCTTGGCAGAATGCCAGCAAAGAGCGCTGCATTTATAATCTCTAAAAGACATCTCAGTTCATTGCAATCTCACAAACCTGTTATAACCCAATAAATATATGCACAATGAATCTTTCATAATGTCTACAATTCGTGTGTTATAATGAGAGGATTCGTGAGCACGCAAATTTCATCATTGCATTGCTCAACACAGTGAACACGTTATAGCCTAAATAGAGCGTCCGCATACGCTTGCACCTGTTAATCGTTTATATTTTAATATTAGTTCATTTTGCTTTTGTATAATAGATGAATAACAATTTATCTATTTTAGATATTGTATGTTTAGATATTTTTATTTTGAGGGAGTCCCTTGAATTATTTTATTCTCCCGCATCATGCACACACACAAGTCCCTGCACTCACCTACAAGGTCTTGTCCCGCTCTGTACTCTGTTGTGTCGGGTCTTGCAGGAGCAGGCCTCTAATCCACTGGCACTTGACTCGACAGTGCATGTGCTACATCCTTTTTACAATCTCTAGATTATTAACCCCTTTGCGTTCAAGGATCAGCGACGGCCCCAGATTATTGTTGTTTCACTTTCACAGCATGTTAAACATCACACTCTGGACAAACTGTGCAATCAGTAGAAAGATTAAAGACTCTAGTTTTGATATTTGACCACTTAATAAAAAAAAAATTGTTGTTAAAACGTTGCAGTAACAGTAATTTAGTATTTTATGTCAGGAGTGCAAAATAATAAATCCGTATTAAGTCAAATTTTGAATAGAATTCCCCACTCATTCATATTCAGTCACGTCAGCAGCGGTTTATTTGTGTTCACATAGATTCACTGAACAGCGTCAATAAGGGATTATGGTCCAAAGATGCATGTACATGGAGATATTTGGATATATTTACTCATGTTTACTTCATATTTCTTCTGACAGAATCATAATTTCTATTAATTTTCCACTGATTTACGCGATCTGATGATAAATAGCCTCTCCCAGCGCTGTGTGTGTGTGTGTGTGCAGTGCTCCGTGTTAGTGCTGTGACTCAGACAATCTCTGATTCGTCCTTCGCCTTGTCAGTCTTTAGAGTCCCATAACAAAACAACGTCATCATGTCACATGCTTCCTGTACACTTCCGCGTTGATATCTGACCACAACAACACAGTAAAACCTCTGTACCCACGAAATATCCAAATAATAAACACACGATTACGATAGTAAATGGTAGGTATGTGATTTTCTTGAGATTTGGGGCATCTGTATAACAAATCGAAAATGTAAGTTTTTGTTGTTATCTTTTGTATGTTTTTTAGGGTCTATCAGGAGCAGGCCTCTAATCCAAATTTACATCTGAAATGCTCTGTGATCACAAAAGGAAGTTATTACAAACACTCAATTGGGATTTAAGGTGAGTTTTGAGTAAAAGTGTACTAATAATTTCATAAATTGTCTTATGTAGCTTGATGCTAACGTTAGCTCTAAAGCAGCTACATAGCAGGTGCAGTTCTTCTTCATAATGCATTTTTTCATAATAATTCACGTAAGGTCGTAAGAAAATATTTTGTATTTTTATAGTAAGGCTTTTAATAATAGAGGGGTAAAAGTATAGCTGGGATTGAAGCAATATGGCTTGTTAAACCTTGAAATACCAGAACAAAAGCTAATAATGGCGGAATAAAAACAAAAGAATAATGATAAAAGTATAATGCGGATAATGTCTCATACCTGGTGGAGGTGTGAAAGGCTCGTTTCGTAAAAACAATAGAATCATGAATGGGGGAGTATTCAGAGCCAAACATTTTGGGACATCACAGGAGTGTTTACATAAGAGTATACAGGAGATGACAAGGGCCATAAATCAATTTGATTAGCCTTCTCTAAAAACACACATGACATGGCCTTAGAAATTGTTTCATAAAATTCTCAGTTTTACAGATTATATTATGAAATTTCAAATGAAGCATTAGTAGACTTGTGGCTTTAGCTAGATTAAGTTCTAAACTCATATCCTACATCAACAATTTTTTAATACATTTAAAAAATATGTTTTTAATATTTTTATTTTTGTTTTTATGTTTGAGTTTATATATCTCTATTATCATAACAGTCTGAGTAATTCTGTTTCCTGAACAGTAAACTTTGAAGTGTCAGCTTTGTGAACATATGATGATAATGTATCTAGTCAGAAAGAATCATGAGCAGAAACCTTTTTATTTTGGGTATGTCATTTCTGTCTCCATGCCGAAAATGGGGTGTTACAGCAATGTCAGCAATATAACATGGCAGTAACGTATAGAGACCACGGCTTGTAACTATACTCTAATTACTATTCAGAAAATTATAACGCGTTAAATTACTCCATTACTAAAAAACTAATCAAATTACAGTAACATGTTATTAAGTAATGCATTACTGCCCAACACTGACCAGCATTAGGTTAGAAAGAAGAATTGTAGTCTGATAAGTACTTAATGTTAATGATACTGAACACAGTGTTTTCATACGTAATTATTTTTATCAGGTTTTTGCATTTGGATATATATTTAGACATTATTAAAGAGTTGTTTTTGTTAAAGTTCATTTATTCGTTTATTTATTTTAGAATGGTGACTTCTAGTTTTGCACCATGGTTAGAGACAGGGTTTTAAATTAAAACCACCAACTTGCCAAGTGCATGCGAAAATCAACTTTGGTGGGTTGCACATATCAACATACTACCCACTCTGGTGGGATATAAATGATGTTATATCACTTTGCATTGCATTGCTATAAGAGCCCTTCCCCTAAAAAAGGAGCTACAACTCAAAAGCATTCACATAGTTTTCCATTGAAATACGATTTGCGACAAATATATGTATGAACTGACTTAAAGGGATAGTTCACCCAAAAATGAAAATTATGTCATTAATGACTCACCCTCATGTCGTTCCAAACCCGTGAGACCTCCGTTCATCTTCGGAACACAGTATAAGATATTTTAGATTTAGTCCGAGAGCTTTCTGTCCCTCCATTGAGAATGTATGTACGGTATACTGTCCACGTCCAGAAAGGTAATAAAAACATCTTCAAAGTAGTCCATGTGACATCAGAGGGTCCGTTAGAATTTTTTGAAGCATCGAAAATACATTTTGGTCAAAAAATATCAAAAACTACGACTTTATTCAGCATTGACTTCTCTCCCGGGTCTGTTATGAGCGCGCCGTTCACAGCACATCCGGTTCGCGAACGAATCACTCGATGTAACCGGATCTTCTTGAACCAGTTCACCAAATCGAACTGAATCGTCGTTAAACGGTTCGCGTCAACAATAAGCATTAATCCACAAATGACTTAAGCTGTTAACTTTTTTAACATGGCTGACACTCCCTCTGAGTTCAAATAAACCAATATCCCGGAGTAATTCATTTACTCAAACAGCAAAATGAATGTTAAGGGGATGGTTAAGAACGAAATATTGACTCGTTCTCGAGTCAAGAACCGGTTGCATCGGTTTTCGGATCACCGGTAGTGATGGGAAGTTCTGTTCTTCTCCGCGAACCGGTTCTTTCGGACAGTTTGATTCAATAAACCGGTTGCCGAAAACGGTTCACCAGTTATTTTGCACTCGACGTAATGACTTCATTGGCGATGATTGCCCTTGATTCAAGCCTTCGGTTTACCCGCGCTCATAACATTAGCACAGAATCGGTTCAGAATCAATCACCAAAAGAACCAGTTCGGTTCAGACGCGCTGTGTGTCAGTCTGCTTCACGCATGCGCAGTATCATCAGCTCCTCGGTTCTCGAATCGCACGCGTCCGACAGAAACGGTTCTTGACTCGAGAACGAGTCAATGTTTCGTTCGTTATCTGGCTCGGTTCAGTCAGTGTACTGTTTGAGTAAATGAATTACTCCGGGATATTGGTTTATTTGAACTCAGAGGGAGTGTCAGCCATGTTAAAAAAGTTAACAGCTTAAGTCATTTTGTGGATTAATGGTTATTGTTGACGCGAACCGTTTCAAACGATTCAGTTCGATTTGGTGAACTGGTTCAAGAAGATCCGGTTACATCGAGTGATTCGTTCGCGAACCGGATGTGCTGTGAACGGCGCGCTCATAACAGACCCGGGAGAGAAGTCAATGCTGAATAAAGTCGTAGTTTTTGATATTTTTGGACCAAAATGTATTTTCGATGCTTCAAAAAATTCTAACGGACCCTCTGATGTCACATGGACTACTTTGAAGATGTGTTTATTACCTTTCTGGACGTGGACAGTATACCGTACATACATTCTCAATGGAGGGACAGAAAGCTCTCGGACTAAATCTAAAATATCTTATACTGTGTTCCGAAGATGAACGGAGGTCTTACGGGTTTGGAACGACATGAGGGTGAGTCATTAATGACATAATTTTAATTTTTAGGTGAACTATCCCTTTAAGCCTACAAGATTGTTTATTGTGGATTTTTCATGTATTGTGCATTGCTGTGGCTTGGATAAAGTCTATGCTTCATATAGAGCAATAATGGTGATAATCTATAATAATGGTGATAATCAATAATCTATCCTAGTGGTGCACAATCTCTTCACTTATCTTTTTCTAATTTTAAACTGCCAACTATTGAGGAAATTGTCTCCATTATATGAAAATCCAAATCTGCAACTTCTCAATTAGATCTTATTCCAGCTTAAATGGCTAGGCTAGTTTACTGTTTTTTTCTTCTTTAATTACTTATATTATGCATGCCTCACTTCTTTCTGGTACTGTTCCTTCTGCATTCAAAAGTGTTATAATAAGATCTATTCTCAAGAAACCAGGGGCGTAATAATAGCTGCAGACTCAGGTCTTTTATCAATACTTGTTCTTTTAGACTTGACTGCAGCATTCAATACCATCTCACACCCCATACTGTTAAAGAGATAATTCACCCAAAAATGAAAATGCTGTCATTAATTACTGACCCTCATGTTGTTCCAAACCCTTCAGACCTCCATTCATCTTCAGAACACAATTAAGATATTTTTGATGCATTCTGAGAGCTCTCTGACCCTCCCATATACAGCAATGTAATAACCATGACCTAGGTCTAGAAACATAGCAGGGAGGTCAGTAAAATAATCCAATGTGACATCAAGGGTTCAACCGTAATTTTATGAAGCTACGAGATTACTTTTTGTAAGCAAAGAAAACAAAAATATAAAACTTTATTCACCAAATTGTCTCCTCCACATCACCCTGACATTATTTTGGAGAGTATCCACTGAACATAAACAGCTTATGCGGTTCTGTGTCAGCTGCATTACTTTTCTACATTGTTTAAGCTTTGATTTGAATGAAAACAATGTATTTGAAACAACGCAGCTGACACAGAACAGCATATGCTGTTTATGTTCAGTGGATACTCTCTAAAATGGTGCTAGGGTGACACGGAGGAGAATGGTCTACGTGGTAATTACAGTACATCAGTCAGGACATCCAAACGTTTGTTTCGGTCATTGACCTCAAATATGTTTTTGAAGAGTGTGGAAGTTGAACAGTATGAGGAAGTACTCACTGCATGAGTTAATTTGGTGGCATTGATGTGATCATTTGCATTTTACTTAAAATACTTAAGTAATTTTTACTTGTACAGATGAGAGTAATACAAATGTCGAATCTGTGAAAGGTCTAATTTTATTTCTGTGTATTCACAATAACAAAAGGTGCTTTTTTAAAATAATAAAAGCATAGAGGGTGCACGCTCTGTGAACTTGATTGCATCAACAAAAAAAAAAATGAAAGTCTATGTTCGCCTCACAGACATGACAAATATATCTATAGAAAATGTTTACTTTTAAATGAACCAATTCAAATGGAAAACTTTTTTTTTTCGATTATGTAATTCATATGAATTATTATAATGGTAATACCCATTCATAATCATTACTTCTGCCAGTGCACTGTGGCAGGCTTTATGAGTACGCTTGAGTGCTGATAGGCTACAATTAATGGCTCATTATTATGAATTATGGTTTGTTAATATACCATGTAGCATTTTTAATAAACCATAATAAGATGGAACCCAAAATGTTTACATTATTGCTCTTAATTCAAAACATCAGTGGATAATTATGTTCATTGTATCTGGTCTTTTCACAAAATTCAGTTGTACTGGAAGAAAATTGCAGACCACACTGGCAATCTAAATTTGCAGTAGCAGTATTTCTTACATGCTCACAGCAGCATGTTTGTGGATGTATTGCCAGTAGCAGCATAGCAGATCTATTCCACCAAGTCCAAACACATTAACATTGTCATATTAGCATGCTAAACACTACAAGAGTTGTCATGACAGAATTTCATTAACTGCAGCACTGCTGCAGTGTTACTTTTAGCACTCCATAGTGTGGACACCAATTTAACACCAGCAATTTTGCTGTGGTGCACTGAAGAATAAACTTGATAAACAAATCATTTTGCTGTTTATTTTGTTCTCTACACAGGCTGTGTGGGTGTAATCTCACTGCTCAGTCTTGTGAGAGTTTGTCCTCAGCTCTACAATCATCAAACTCAGTCCTGAAAGAGCTGGACTTGAGTAACAATGACCTGAAAGTTTCTGGGGTGAAGCTACTTTCTGATGTACTGAGGAGTCCAAACTGTCAGCTGGAGATACTGAGGTTTGAGTTCAAATAGTATTATTATAAATTTTGCATAAAGTATAATTCCTTTTTCTTTTTTTTCTTTTTCTTTTTTTTTTTTTTTTTACCAAAAAATATACTAAGATTTAATCTGTATTCATTTACTTTTTGTTTTTTCTTGTTCAGATTGTCTTTATGTAATCTCACTGCTCACACTTGTGACAGTCTGTCATCAGTTTTACAATCCTCAAACTCTGTCCTGAGAGAGCTAGACTTGAATAACAATGACCTGATGGATTCAGGAGTGAAGCTGCTTTTTGATGGCCTGAAGAGCCCAAACTGTCAGCTGGAGATACTGAGGTAAATGGTTTCCTATAAAACAATTAACATAATCTATTACAATAAATGAAGAGGGACTTTTCACCATGAATTCATCTGATCATTCTTCATAACTTTCTGGAGTATATGCAAATTGCCACAATAAAAACTGAGGCAGCAGACTCAAAAATAATATTTGTGTCATTCTCAAAACCTTTGGCCATGGCTGTGTGTGTGTGTGTGTGTGTGTGTGTGTGTGTGTGTGTATAATATCTAAAAACCGAGGCAGCAGAAAAATAATATTTGTGTCATTCTCAAAACCTTTGGCCATGGCTGTGTGTGTGTGTGTGTGTGTGTGTGTGTATATATATAGATAGATAGATAGATAGATCATGCACACACATATACACACACATACATACATATACATATCCAGATCGATGGGTTATTGGTCTATCCACATCACAACTAGAAGTTTCTGTGTCTGTAAAGGCATCTCTCTCACTGACTACTTTGTCCCAATCAGATTCAAAAACATGGGGGCTCTAGCTTGTCAATTTAGAGACAACGCTTCCCTGGCAAAGACAAGAGATCTCATCAATGGCGGGGAAAGAGTTAAAATATGTTTAAAATAGAAAGAATAAAGTCATAGTTACTTATGAGCTATGAACTATAATTGACGCAGGGAGTGTAGATAAACTCATCAAGGCATTCAGAGTAGAAACTGCTCTTTCTTGCATGCTACAGGTGTTGTTACATATTAAATATTGTTATGGTCATGTTTACAGTTGTGAACTGACAGCATGGAAGCGCTTTCATGAGATTTTAATTCTCAGCTGTAATCCGACCTCAAGCATAAAACAGACATAGTGAACTATTGTCATGTGGACTGTTTGTGTGTTTTTGTAGGTTGTCTGGCTGTATGGTGACAGAAGTAGGCTGTTGTTATGTGTCTTCAGCTCTGAGTTCAAACCCCTCACACCTGAGAGAGCTGGATCTGAGCTACAATCACCCAGGAGATTCAGGAGTCAAGCTGCTCTCTGAAAAACTGGAGGCTCCAAAGTGCTCACTAGAAAAATTCAAGTATGTTGAGCTGGAAGAGTTTTTAGATTTTATTGTTTGAACTTCTCAGTGTCTGTGTGTGTGTGTGTGTGTGTACACACATTAGATAGTCAGCCAAAATCCCACCACATGTACCCAGTTTGTTTGCAAAATCGCCACCAGGTGGCACAAAGGGATGATTGGCACCATTGCTTTTTAAGGCTAGAGTTGTGACATTGACATTTATATATGAAGAGAAATAATGAATTAAGTTACTGGTAATAAAAATAATAGGAATATATTGTTCATATATAGTCTCTTATTGTGGGAGCCAGGCATAAACAAAGCAACCTAAAAGTGAATTACTTACAATGAGGGCAGTCAACTCCCTCAAGAGCCGATCTACCATGATTTTTCTTCTTTTTTTCCACACTCCTTACTTACACACACAGACACACATACAAACGGGTTCATGAAGACAAAGAAGCTGGATGTGTGTGTTTCATACTCATTGTTATGTAACATTTACCTGCATTTGACACATTTGAAGCAGGTGTTCATTTCACATCTCACCACTAGTGTTTCTTCAGGCTATTGCGAAGTGTAGAAAGAAAATATTGGTGCAGAATCCCTGTACTTTAGACCAGTTCAGTTTCTATGTTAAAGGGGTCATATGATGTGTTTTTCTTTTTCCCTTTAGTGTGGTATGTAACTGTTTGTCCATGTATAAGATATGCAAAGTTACAAAGCTCAAAGTCTCCCACAAAAGCATTTTTGAAATTTTCTCACTGGTTAATCAATGTGTGACAACACCGGTAATACCAGTATCACCGTGTGTGTGTGTGTGGGGTGGGGGTAGTTTTTTCCTCTTTTCCTTGCTTTCCTTCTGTCTTTTAATAGCTTGTGAAAGCTTAGAAAATTTTGCTTTCACTTTCAAATTAGTGACAATTTGGCATCAAGCAGTTGTTTGTTTTTAGTTTGTATGCATTTTCCCTCTTTTTCTCACTTTACTTTGCTTTTAAATAGCTTAAGAGCACGGTGCACATTTTACTTTCACTTTCAAATTAGCGGCAATTCGGCATCAATTGTTTGAATTCAATTTCAATTCAAATAAATAAGAAAGTCAAGTCAAGTCAAGTCTGCTTTATTGTCAATTCTTCCACATGTACAGTACATACATACAGAGAATCGAAATTGCGTTACTCTCAGGCCCCCAGTGCATACAGATAACACTAACAGTAGAGCCTAAAAATCTAGATCAAATATAAAATATAAGATAAAACTATACAATAAGGGAATGTAAAAAAGACATATAATAAAAAATAAAAATAAACTTAAATAAAGCAGCGCAAGGCACGTGGCAGATAGAGTTCAAACCAGTGAACAAACAGTGCAGATAAAAAGATTTTTAGTGCAGAAAAAAAAGCTTATTCAGTCTGATTAAAGTGACAAAAGGGCTCAAGAGCAGTTATTTTATTTAAACTGACTGATGAGGTGGTATAATGATGTTATGTTCCATGTTGAATGAGGTACTGAGCAGACAATGCTGCACAAAGTGACTGGTGCATGTCATCGTATGTTAGTGGGAGGGGGGTGGAAGGACTCCTGTACTTTGTCTCATCCTTGTTGCTAATGAGACCCACCACAGTCGTGTCATCTGCAAACTTAATGAAGAGGTTGGAATTGTGTGACGGTGTGCAGTCGTGGGTTAGCAGAGTGAAGAGGAGGGGGCTCAGCACACATACTTGTGTTCAGTGTGATGGTGCTGGATGTGTTGCTGCCGACCCGTACTGCCTGAGGTCTTCCAGTCAGAAAGTCCAACAGCCAGTTGCACAGCGAAGTGTTGAGCCCTAGCTCGACCAGTTTGTGAATGAGCCGTGGAGGGATGATTGTGTTGAATGCTGAACTGAAGTATTTGAACAGCATTCTGACGTATGAGTCCTTTTTGTCTATATGTGCGAGTGCTGAGTGGAGGGAAGCGGCGATGGCATCATCGGTCGACCGGTTGGACCGATATGCAAACTGGAATGGGTCCAGAGGGGGGGGGGGGTTAGACTTGATGTGGTGCATGACTACCCATTCAAAGCACTTCATAAGGATGGGAGTAAGTGCAACAGGACGGTAGTCATTGAAGCAGGACGGAGATGCCTTCTTCAGTACTGGAATGATGGTGGTATTTCTGAAACATGTGGGAACAACAGCCTGACTCAGTGAGATGTTGAAAATGTCTGTGAAGACATCAGTGAGTTCCACTGCACAGTCTCTCAGTACACGCCACGGAATGTTGTCAGGACCCGGAGCTTTGCATGCATTGATCCTGCTGAAGGATTTCCTCACACTGTCCGGGGTCAGTGTCATCACCTCGTCACCGGGAGGAGGTGGAGTCTTCTGTGCAGTGGAGCTGTTTTGTTTCTCAAAGTGAGCGAAGAAGGTGTTCAGCTCATTCAGCAGAGAGATGTTGCTGTCACAGGTCTGTGGTAGGGGCTTGTAGTCTGTAATGGTCTGTATCCCGTGCCACAGGCTCCGAGTGTCTCTGCTGTCACTGAATTGATGGGCTATCCTCCTGGAGTACTGTCTCTTAGCCTTTCTGATGCCGCGGGATAGGTTGGCCCTGACTGTTCTCAGGCCCACCTCATCTCCAGTTCTGAAGGCAGCATTCCGAGTCTCCAGGAGTCTGTAGACCTCCCCTGTCATCCACGGCTTCTGGTTAGCCCGGACAGTGATGGTTTTTGTGACTGTTAAATCCTCAATACACTTGTTGATGTAGGCAGTGACAGTCTCTGAGTACTCCTGGAAGTCAGTGGTGTTATTGTAAGTGGCAGCCTGCTTAAACATATTCCAGTCATTTGTGGCAAAGCAGTCTTGAAGAGCCTCTGACGATCCTTCCGGCCACATTTGAATCTGTTTTTGAACTGGTTTGGCAACTTTAATGAGCGGTCTGTATGCAGGCATTAGCATGACAGTGATGTGTTCTGAGGCACCAAGGTGGGGGAAGGCATTGTAAGCTCCTCTCTGTGTGGAGTAGTGGAGGAGTCTAAAATGTTTTTACCTCTTGTTGGAAAGTTAATGTGTTGGTGTATTTTTGGAAACACACTCTTTAAGTCAGCATGGTTGAAATCCCCAGCTATGATGAGAAAAGCATCAGGGTGTGCTGTCTGCTGCTCACTGATGTGCTGGTGCAGTTAATTTAGTGCATCGTTCCTGTTGCAGTAGTTGTTGTTCGGGGGAATGTAAACTGAAACAAGCAGTATGGCAGTATATTCCCACAACAGCGTTGCAGCACCATGCATCACTGATGTAAACACAAAGCCCGCCGCTGTGGGTTTTACCGCTCGTGACGAGAGCTCTGTCCGCTCAATAGCATGTCAGCCGATCGAGCTGAATAGCGCAGTCCGGAAGCCGCTGCGTTTGGAAAATGAATAAGAAAGCTTGGAGACACAGCACACTTGATGTAAAAAAAAATACACAGTTTAAATGAAAAATTGAAATTAATACAAAAAAAACACAGTGGAACCAAATAAATAAGAAATGAATGTTTAAAAAAATTCCAATATCACCAACTGCACATCTCAGAAAGACTGGACATAGAGGAGCTACAATAATGTACAGTATATGAAAAATTATGTGTTTTAAATATTAAAGCATGTTAACATACTCTGCTACACCCAATACACAAAATAATGATATTTGAAAATAGCATCATATGACTCCTTTAAATAACAAGTTAAACAAGACCATTTGGAAAATCATGTGAGCAGATTTGATTTCTTTTGTGCTGTCTTGTTGTCTGTGCAAGTTGGCGAGCCTGCTGCTAGTGTTCTTCTAGTATATTCTAGCACTTTACTAAAATGTTTAAAGCACTGATGTATGTGTGTGTTTACTGACTGAATGTGACTCTGTGTTTCATAGTGTTGATCATGGAGGAGAGTCCAGGATTAAAACAGGGCTACAGAAATGTACGTCTACACACTCACACGGTCAAAACAAAAAAGTTTTTTTATGTTTGTCATTAGGGTGACTTTTCATAGGGGTAATGGTTTTTATACTGATCTTATCATAATTTTCATATCCTAAACCAAATAACAACCCTAAACTTAACCCTCAAAGAAAACTTTCTGCATTTCTACATTTTCATGAACAACAGCAACAACAAAACCATGACTTGCAAATAAATTTTGAATGGGCCCAACAAAAACTCTCATAATTTACTGCCTTTGTGGGGACATTTGGTTAAACAAGTACACACACACGCACGCAAAGATTTAGTGATTGTTGTTGTTCTAAAAGTCTGTCTTCTTGTGTTCAGATGCCTGTTCTCTCACACTGGATCCAAACACAGCAAACAAGCGTCTCATTCTGTCTGAGGAGAAAAGAGAGGCAACATGTGTGGAAGAGTATCAGGTGTATCCTGATCATCCAGACAGATTTGATTATTGGGAGCAGGTGTTGTGTAGAGAGAGTGTGTTTGGACGCTGTTACTGGGAGCTGGAGGAGTGGAGTGGACGTGTGTCTATATCAGTGTCATATAAGAGCATCAGCAGGAAGGGATGGGGTAATCAGTCTTGGTTTGGAGGTAAAGATGAGTCCTGGAGTTTGTCCTGCTGTCCCTCCAGATGCACATTCTGGCACAATAACATGCAGACTGTTATCCCTGTGAAGTCCGTCAGCAGTAGAATAGGAGTATTTGTGGATCACAGTGCAGGAACTCTGTCCTTCTACAGCGTCTCTGACACAATGAGCCTCATCCACACAGTCCAGACCACATTCAGTCAGCCGCTCTATCCTGGGTTTAGGGTTTATGGATCAGTGAAACTGTATATACAGAATAGATTTTAAAGAGATTATTCCCATGATAAATTAGTAACAGTGAGATGTTATAGAGTCTCCAAAGCCACTGCAACCTTGCCAAAAAAAGCATGATGGCTAATGCTAGAGCTGCGGCTTTGGCAGTACGCAGGGATGGAGACCAGAGGACATTGTATGATTGGCTGAGGTGTCTCATATGATCTAAATTAGCCATTATGCTCTTTCCAATGGTAAGTACAACAGACCAGTTTTTTTTACATGGGGTGGCCAGGGGATGGGGATGACAATGGCTAATCAAGGGGGTTCACAGACCATGACAGAAAATCAGTGTATAACACCAGCCTGGCAAAAAAACAAACAAAAAAAAAAAACAAATCATCTGATTACTGATTACTTCACATTACCCCACATACCGTAACTTCAAATGTTAATCTATTGGAACTTATTTCTCTTATTTCTAACATTCTCTTATTTCATCTCATTAACCAGTGGTTGGAGCAAAAGATTTAACATTAACATATAGGTTGCAATTCACAAATGTTGTTCAGTAACCTAAAACTTTAACTTAAACAGGGCTTCCAACTTTTGAGTTCAGTCTGGAGTGAGAATTATTCAGGAATAATTAACAAGCTTGCGATTATGTACATGTTATTTTTTCTAAAAGAAAATTTAATCGAAACTATACAGGGAGCCCTACTGTTAAGGTTAACAGTAACAATTGATACCCCTATTTGGGGTAACTAACTTTACACCAGGGAAACAAATTCTGGATTTAAAATTTGGGAATCAAAAGGTTTGAGTAAGGTGGGAGATTTATTTAGAAATAAATAATCTAGGACCTAAATACATTGCAGATATGCTCACTGATTATAAACCACTCAGATCATTAGGATTGAGTCAGTTAGAAATACCAAGAGTTCACACAAAACAAGGGGAGTCCACTTTTAGCTATTTTGCTGCCCGCAGCTGAACCAGCATCCAGAAGAGATCAGATGTGCTAAAACATCAGCCACATTTAAATCCAAACTCAAAACTCATCTGTTTAGCTGTGCATTTATTGAATGAGCACTGTGCTACGTCTGAACTGATTGCACTGTATGTTTATGTACAACCTTTTTCTATTCTTAACTGTTTTAAATTAATTTAAATCATTATAAAAGTTTTTAAATTCCTTATTTTATTATTGTGATTATTTTCTATGATTATTTTACTTCCTTTAATGCAAAGCATTTTGAATTACCATTGTGTATGATATGTGCCATATAAATAAACTTGTATTGCCTTGCCTTGTCTAGAAATGAAACTATGCTCAGTTTTCAGGAATTAAGAAAAAAGTTTGATTTACCTAAAAGACATTTTAAATGTCTAATAATTAGGAATTGTATTATTAAGACACAGCATCATTCTCCTCTCTTGCCGGATATTTCGCCTTTAAAAAAAAATACTTTTAACCACTATAATTGGGGTAGGCAAAAATGTTTATTTTATAGACTAATCTCCACCAACTGCAGGAAAAATACAGAAAAAAACATTTGGCATGGTGTCAAAATATAAGGGAGAATATATCAGAAGGTGAATGGCAGAATATCTGCTTGAAGGACCAAAGCCAGACAATTAGTACAAGGTTCAAACTTCTGCAATATAAATGGGTATTGAGAGTATACATAACTCTGATCAGGAATGTTGTGATTAAATGTGTGTAGTATTTCCAATGTATAAAATGCAATCTAGAGATAGGAGCTTTATATCATTGCTTATGGAAGTGTCCCCAAGTTGAAAGTTTTTGGGAAAAAAATTTCAAGTAACCCTGGTGTTGAAACAAAATGTTCCCAAATGTCCTAAACTCTGTATACTAAATTATTTTTCCTATAACGTGCACTTTTATATAGTAGCTTGTAATTGTAAAAACACAGAAAGACCTCTTTTTAAACAATGGTTACAAGAATTGTCTCATTGCTTAAGTTTTGAAAAACTCATATATTGTTAAGGAAAAACCTGAAAATTGTTCAAAGGATGGAATTCCTTTATAGGATTTTTGAAAGGAAGCTGATCCATATATATTTTCTTTGTTACTAGGCTTAACATGCATCACCTTATGATATTAATGTACCATTGTTTTGACATCTATGTATGCGTAATGTATTTTTATATATATATATATATATATATATATATATATATGTGTGTGTGTGTGTGTGTGTGTGTGTATATATATGTATATATATATATATATATATATATATATACAGTGCCCTCCATAAGTATTGGAATTGCAAATTGCTTTCTCTGCTGTGGAGTCAAGACATTTGCAAATATGATTAAAAGACGAATATGCGACAAAACTACAGAATGTCACATTTTTTTATTATGTCTTTCGACAACTACATGTTATACCAAATAAAAAGGACAGCACTTTTAGAGTTCATCCCAATATTTGATGTGAGCATAAGTATTGGAACAGTTGAATTTAAGGCAGATGTAAAAGATTAAAAGCTAGTATTTAGTTGCAGATCCGTTGCATGCAATCAGAGCAGTGAGTCTGCAACCCATAGACATCATAAGGCTCTTGGTCTAACCCTTTGAAATGCTTTCTCCAGCCTTTAATGCAGCCCATTCCAACTGTTGCTTGTTTTGGTGAGTTTCTGTCTTTAGTCTCCTCTTCAGCTTGGGAAATTAATGTTCAATCGAATTTAAATCTGGAGATTGATTTGGGCAATCTAAGACTTTACATTTCTTTGCCCTGATAAAGTCCTTGACTGAACTGGCAGGGTGTTTTGGGTCATTGTCCTGATCCAATATGAAGTGCTTTCTAATGAGTTTGGTGGCATTTTCTTGAATATTGGTAGCCAAGATGATTTTGTACCCTTCCAAATTCATTTCACTACTACCATACTACTACCATCATACATTAAGTCATCATTAAAATGAAGAGGTCCTGTTCTAGAGACAGCCGTGCATGCCCATGGCATGACTCCACCTCCACCAAGCTTTACAGATGAGGTTGTATGCTTAGGATCATTTGCAGTTCTCTTTTTTTCTCCACACTTTTGCTTTCTAATCACTTAGATAAAGGCTAATCTTTGTCTCATCGGTCCATCAACTCAATCGTGCCTTTCTATTTTTGGTGCTAATCAGAGATTTGCATCTTGCTGTGTAGCTTCTGTAATTCTGTGTTAAATTCTTATGCAGACTGTAGATTGACAGAGCATCACCCCAGCTTTCTGGAGTTTGTTGGTGATTTTACAGACATGTATTTTAGGGTTCATTTTCACAGCTTTTATGATTTGTCTGTCATCAACTACTGTTGTTTTTCTCATCCGATCAGGTCGTCGTTGGTTGCTGATGTCGCCGGTAGTTTCCAAACTCTTAATTTCTCCATGCCCTTTGTTTTTCCTATAGTTCTAATTGGCTTTCTCTTTTCTTTTAGCATCCAAATTGCTTGCTTTTCTTTCAGAGTCGGCTTCCTCGTCTTCATCCTGGTTTGTGTGTGTCATCATCAAAAGCAAGACTAAGAATGCAGAAGTAATGGATATATGCTTTTAATATCTGAAGAATTAATGCAACAGGACACAGCTGACCACTTAGAAAGACCTGTGAGGCAACTGTTCCAATACTTCTGCTCACATCAGATAGGGAGATGAAACTCTAAAAGTGTTGATCTTCTTAGCTGGTAAAACATCTTTGGGTTGAATCACCCAATAATAAAATTTGACATTCTGTAGTTTTATCTCATATTCATCTTTTAATCATATTTACAGATTTCTTGACTCCACAGCAAACAGAACAATTTTGTCTTTACTCTTCCAATACTTATGGAGGGCAATATACATATGAAATTTTTAATTTCATTTTCTTTTTTTATTTCTCTGTTAATGTTACTAAAATCAATACAGTGTTGAAAAAATGTACCAATTAATTTGTTTACAAGTTCATATTAGACAATTTTTATAATAACGTTATATCTATACATTGTATTAATTATAATATAATAATAATAATAATAATAATAATAATAATAATATATAATGTTTTTTGTTTTGTTTTTTTATGAAATTCTCCTCTCTATTGTACATTTTTCTCGCTAGCTTATGGACATTGTAGGATTTTCTGCTGAGTGATTACATGAGGCACTATACATTCAGTAAGTTATAGTGTATCTTTCAACATGGATCAATCAATGTTTAGGCTATTTCATGCTAATTATAGAAATCACTCCTGCTTCGCTTGAACTGAGGCAAAGCGGGAGAGCGCATGAACCGTCACACCACTAAAGAGAAACGGTATCGTTTTTAAATTCTTAATAATACTTACAGAATTTGAATGCTGAGACTTTGTTTCCTATTATCAAAAGTGACCTGCTCTGTCATGTCTGTCAGCTCGTTGTCTGTCTGGGTCTTCTCTGCTCTACAATGTTTTTCACTCCATAAGAAAATGAAGGTGACAACAACCACAATTTATATGTAAAGCCTAACTCACTAGGTGCCGCTCTGTAACATCAGTGTCATTACAGATTATCTCCACTGAATTCAAAGAGTAATCCTTCAATCATAACTGTGTAACACCAGAGAAATTACATGGTGAATCCACAGGAATTGTTCATTTAATATGAAGTGTAACTTTATTTGTTGCATTACAGTTACACTGTTCTTACAGTAATAGAACACCATCTTTTACTTTTTACCTTTTATGTCTACAAAAGTTAATATTGAGAATTCAATTCAAGTTTATTTGTATAGCGCTTTTTACGATACAAATAATTGCAAAGCAACTTTACAGAAAATTAAGTTTCTACAATATTTAGTAGTAGCTTATCAGTGATGACTGTCAGTTTATGTGCATATGGCAGAAATGTTCAGAAAAATCAATAAAAGACGTAAACAAACAGACGATTAACACTATTAACAGCAATTATGCAATAAAACTTATAGCAAAATGTGGTAGTTCTGTATGTTGTCTCTGGGTTAGCATCATCTGAGGTCCTCTGAGGGGTTGGCATCATCTCTTCTCAGGTGTTCTGGATCCAGACTGGAGCTTGTGTAAATCCTAGTTACCACGGGATGTAAATCCAGCAGAAACAGAGAAACAAATAGAGACATAATTAGCGTAGCTGCTGTTCCAGCCAAGTAAAATTAATTAGTTTAACCCAAGCCAAAGAAAAATAAATGCGCATTTGATCAGATATAACTGCAGTTCAAAATTATGAGATAGGCAGGTTATTTGAGAATCTGTCTTTGGTGGCTGGAACAATAGTTCTGCCCGGACGATAACGCAAAGCCATATAGTTAATATCATCAATCCACAGAATGCATGGTACAAGGAAAGGTCAATAACATCATCACTTTGAGGTACGATATCTATATCAGTAAGATCGATTCCATGCGATATAATTAAATCTAGCATATGATGAGTGGGCCCGGTGACATTTTGCTTTGCTGCAAAACAGTTTATCAAGTCAGTAAACGCAAGTCCTAGTGCATCATTTGTATTATCAACGTGAATGTTAAAATGTTAAATGAAAGTTGTGACATTTGCTAAGTATGGTAGCCCATACTCTGAATTGGTGCTCTGCATTTAACCCATCCAAGTGCACACACACAGCAGTGAGAAGTGAACACACCGTGAACACACACCCGGAGGAGTAGGCAGCTATATATCCAGCGCCCGGGGAGCAACTGGGGGTTCAGTGCCTTGTTCAAGGGCACTTCAGCCATGAGTATTGAGGGTGGAAGAGAGCGCTGTTCATTCACTCCCTCCCACCTACGACCTTTGGGTTACAAGTCCAGCTCTCTTACCATTAGGCCACAGCTGCTGCAGAACATTATGAACAATAATGAAGAGATGAACATTGAATGAACAGTCAGTCAGAAGGGCGACACAGTTTGTAAATTTCTCCTGTCATCTCACATTTGATTACGTATTTAGTCCTATTTTTGAGTCATTTTTGAATAATGAATAAACAAGACATTTCCAGTAGAACCTCCACGACAGGCTTTATTTATTTTTTATTTATTTTTTTATTATTATTATTTTATTTTTTTTGCAGTGATGAGTCTCTATACTGAAATAAAGGAGGCTGATTTAATCACACTGACATGCAGAATATTAGTGTGGCTCCACAAATGAACACGGAGAGAATTACTCTGATGTTGTGCATGAGTAAATGAGGCGTATACTTAATTATTTGTGTCTTGAATGATAAATGAATGAATTTGGTTTATTTCTGTTACCTAGCAGTCAGATGCATCTCATTTGCTGACGCTGTTGGAGCTTCAGCTGCTCTGATCGTTGCACATCCGGTGACTCTTTCAGAAATGAACTGCAGTTTCACTTCACATTTAAAGCCCTGAATTTCTTCAGGTATGTCACTGAATTATGTGTAGCATCTCTATCACCACAGCGGTTCAAATGGAAACAGATTTCAGATGAGTTTGTTCCAATAGCAGAACAGGACATGTTTTATTCATGACACAATTTAAGTGTTTTGTTTTTCTATCTTTAGGATGGCAGTCGCATAGAAAGGATGAAAAGAGGAACTTCTGTAAGAGAGTTTTTCCACAAAATCTCAAATGAAGCAGCAACACTTTCTGGCAGACCACGTCTGCAGTTTCTTCAAGAGAGAACAGGAAACACACACCCAGTGGTTTCTCAGCTCACTCGCTTTAGTCACAGTCTGTCCTTAGAGAGAGAGAAGTCTCTTCAACTAAGTCCCGTTTCCAGTAAACAGCCTCCTTCTGTGTCTTACTTTACATGTATCTCATAAATGTACACAATTATTCACTTAACTTTTAAATGTAAAAAAATAAAATTAATTAAACCACATTTCTGAATAGATGACTGACTGAATGACTGAATAGATTTTGTTCAAAAGTTATGTCACCATGGCTCACACTACAAATCAAGTTAATCTACTCTCCTTTCCGTGAGTAGACAGCTGTGTCTACTGGACATGTGCATTTAAATATTTATATTCAAATGCACTCAACAATATAATGTGAAACCTATGAAAATGGTTTTAAAAAAGCACATGGCATATGTTGGTTTAAAAATGGTTTAAAAAATTGGTTTAAAAAATGGTTTAAAAAAAGCACATGGCATAAAAAAAGCACATGGCATAAGCCATAGTTTCATCACTTTAGAGTGTTGCAGGGACTGTCTTTTTGCAGTAAAGGACCTGTCATAGTTTAATGAGTGGGAAGATGATGCCATGCAAGGTTAGCTGTACTGAAAACAGATGAGCGCATATGTGCATATACAGCTCCCGATCAGTGAAAAGTTCACAGGATTTTGTTCACAGAATGATAAGAGCACACGTTTTAACATATTAATTTATTACTTCATACTCAGTATTTTAACTTAAACACTGCATGCCAGCGCTGCTGCCAGATAGCAGCGGTGGCACATAATATCCGCATTTTGATTGGTCAGATCGCCTGTGAATCAAGGTTTTTGCAACGGTCAACTGGCTCGGTGCACAAGATGGTGCCAGTGAGCTTCGGTGACATGACTGTGTACATACTTCCGGTCTTGCAACATTCGCTTTTACTGTAAGAGAAACTTACATACAAAACTTGGCTGGATACGTATAATTAATGTTTTTCAAATTAAATAGCGGATAGTGGATATCAAAGACACGAGAAAACATCCTCCCTACATTATTGCATTCCTCTGTGTGGAAATTCATCAAGAAAAAACGTGGAGATTGCTTCATTCTTTCTTCTGTTGATAAATGCGGTTCAGCGTCAGTGGTTAGTCAGTCGGGGATCTCTTCATTCAAACACAAACCACTCAAATGTGCAATACTGTAGATTTTCAGAGAGTTGACTTTGTTCTGACTACTGTTTATAAGATCATAAGGTTTGCAACCGATCAAACGAGACGCTCATAGATTTCTGCATGTATGTTTTATTAACATTATTAGATAACATAATTTATAACTGTAACTTTACCATTTTACATAATGTAATTATGGTAGGTTTGCATTAATTAAAAGACCCGTGTTTGCATTTCCCTGTGTGTTTTTATTCATATTTATCTGTTTTGTGAAAGTTGCATAAATCATTATCTGTCTATAAGCAGCGCATATATATTTTTACGATTTATTTTGCATTAATTATCAGATAAATCAAATCTTTAAAGGGGTCATATGATGTGATTTCAAGTTTTTCTTTCTCTTTGGAGTGTTACAAGCTGTTCGTGGATAGATAAGATCCCTAAAGTTGCAAAGACTAAAGTCTCAAACCCAAAGAGATATTCTTTTAAGACTCGTCCATGCCCTCCTAAAATGCCTTTTTTAAACATGCCCCCACGTCTACATCACTTTGTGGAAAGATTTGCATAACACTGCACAAATTTTCATGCAAAAAAAGAAGGCGTAACTTTTATTCTTACTGTAGTATTGTTGCTACCTGTGTGCCACCAACCCCTATAACATTTATTTTTAGACAAAACCTACACTCCCTTCCCCCTCCCATCTTTCCTCCGTAGTAAACCTCCTCTCTTCCCTCACTTACCCATTTCTCATCTCTGGATGTGAATGCAGCAACTGACACTTTATGCTCTATTCTATACTCTTGTCTAGATGACATTTGTCCCCTCTCCTCCAGGCCAGCACAGGCTGCCCCTTCTAATCCCTGGTTATCCGATGTTCTTCGTGAGCATCTGACCAAACTCAGGGCAGCAGAAAGAAAATGGTGCAAATCAAAAGATCCATCAGACCTGAGGATGTATCAGTCCTTGCTTTTATCTTTCTCTGCTGAAGTCCATACTGCCAAATCTTCATACTTCCACAAAAACATCAACAGCGCCCCAGACACACGTAAACTCTTCAAAACATTTAATTCTCTCCTCTGTCCCCCTCCACCGCCTCCCACCACTTCTATAACAGCTGATGATTCCGCCACATTCTTCACAGACAAAACTCGAACAATCAGTAGTCAATTTTCAGCCCAACACACACAGGACCTCAAACCAACCTCACCCAATGCTAAAACTCCCATCTTCTCCTTCTGTCCCCTCACTGAGGCAGAAGTATCGAAACTTCTCTTCTCCAGCCACTCTACAACATGCTTTCTAGACCCAATCCCCTCACACCTCCTCCAAGCAATCTCTCCTACACTTTTACCAGCACTCACACACATCATCAACACATCTCTCCTCACAGGCACCTTCCCCACTGCATTCAAGCAGGCTCGGGTAACCCCACTGCCCAAGCAACCTACATTAAACACTTCACTTCCAGATAGCTACAGACCTGTCTCTCTCCTCTCTCTGATTCCAAATCATCACTTCTTATTCTGCTAGATCTATCTGCTGCTTTTGACACTGTCAATCATCAGATCCTCCTGTCTGTCCTCTCATCACTGGGCATCACAGGGATTCCACTTCACTGGTTTGAATCCTATCTTACTCGTAGGTCTCTTGGGGTGGTTTGGGGGAGGGGAGGTATCCAAAGCACATCAACTTGTCACTTGGGTTCCTCAGGGATCAGTTCTTGGACCCCTCCTCTTCTCCATATACACGATATCACTGGGTCCCATCATACAGGCACATGGCTTCTCCTAATATTGCTATGCTGATGATACACAGCTCTATCTTTCATTTCAACCAGATGATCCAACAGTAGCTGTACAGATCTCAGGCTGCCTAGTGGACATCTCGGCATGGATGAAAGAATATCACCTACAGCTCAACCCGGCAAAGACTGAGCTCCTTGTCTTCCCTGCCACTCCAACTCTTCAGTATGATTTCTCCATCCAGCTATGTTCTTCTACAATTACCCCATCAACTTCAGTCAGAAATCTTGGTGTAACCTTTGATGACCAGCTGACCTTCAAAGACCACATTGCAAAGATTTCTCGATCTTCCAGGTTTGCATTGCACAACATCAGAAAGATCAGGCCCTTTCTAACGGAGCATGTGGCACAACTTCTTGTCCAGGCCCTTGTCATTTCTAGGCTGGACTACTGTAATGCTCTTCTGGCTGGACTTCCATCAAGCACAATCAAACCTCTACAAATGATTCAGAATGGTCTTCAACAAGACTGGTCTTCAACAAGCCCAAAAGAGCCCATGTTACACCTCTCTTTATCTCCTTGCACTGGCTACCGATTGTGGCTCGCATCATGTTCAAGACATTGATGCTTGCATATAGAACAGCCACTAGCTCAGCACCCACCTACTTCCACTCACTACTACGAATCTATCCCCTCCAGAAGTCTGAGATCTGCAAGTGAGCGTCACCTCATGGTACCATAACAGAGAGAGAAATGATCTTCCCACCCCTATCCGGAATGCGGAATCCCTGACAATTTTAAAACAACAGCTGAAAACTCATCTCTTCCAAAGCTACTTGATTTCATCATCATAAAATAAGAAAAAAAATTGCATTTCTCTTTATTTATTCCTTCTCTTTCTAACTTGTGCTTATTTGAACAATAACTAAAACTTGGTATTACAAGCACTTCCTGTGTCTGTTTGCCTCTTTAAGAAGAATCGCTTTATGTATCCTCCAATTGTAAGTCGCTTTGGATAAAAGCATCTGCAAAATGACTAAATGTAAATGACATGGATCATAGTATGTTAAGGGGCATAACATTTCCGTCACACGCTTGAGGTATTCGGCCAATCACAATGCACTGGATAGCTGGCCAATCAGAGCACACCTTGCTTTTCAGAATGATGAGCTTTGTAAAAAAACAACACGTTTTGGAAGGCGGGGCATAGAGGAGAAACAATAATGTACAGTATGTGGAAAATAATGTATTTTGAACCTTTAAACTGCATAAACACATTTCATTACACCAAATACACAAAATAATGTTCTTTTTAGCAACATCATATGACCCCTTTAAAAAGAAGTATGATATTAAATGTGAAGAAGGACTCACTGTAACGGGGATCAGCCAATCAGCGGCTTCGTTTCGGGGTCACAGAGAGAACACCATTTTCGCGCCGACAGTTTTTAGTTTCATTTTGAGTTGGTCGTGAGATTGGCCGGGAAACGCATTGTAGATATTTCTGAGGTGAATAGTTGTCATTCGTGCCACTATCTGTACATGTGTGCATTCGGAGACATGTGAGTACCTTGGTGTAAATGTTTACGTATGTGTTTCGGTGCCTCAGGTTGTTAAAAGAGTCTATTCTTAGATACTCCATTGAAATGTAGTATGTTAGCATAAAGTTTGCTAGCATCATGCTAATGCTTAGTATTATGCTTATGTGTGTGCTTACCTGACACTGTATAGTTATTATTTGAGTTTAATTATGGTTGAGTATTAGAGAACTATGTTTTTTTGGGTTGATAGTATTGAGAACTAGCAGTATGAAGGCTGTTCTTTTAATTCAGTAAGAAGATAATGTGTGTTACCTGGTATTTTATTTGGTTATTTGATATGTATAACCAGCTAGGCTACTTAAAGGGAAAGGTATAATAATTACAATTTATTAGCTTTACCAATTGAATCATGTCAGCACTGTTGTTTAATTGTATGCTGATATTTTCTTTCTTTTATTGTTTATTGTAGAACCACACATACTGTACATTCATGAAGACAGATAATCCTCTGCTGACTGTCAATAAACACATCGAAGAGATTTACAGCATCTAATTGCATTCTTATCGATGCACCACAGTGGTCACTAATCCCCAACTAGCTACAGTTACAGTCCTAGCTATCAAGTCATCATTACATTAAATGGAACCAAACAGAGATAAGGTATTTAGGAGTGATAATTCCAAATAATGTAGAAAATTTATGTAAGTGTAATTAGAAATGATTTTAAGGGTGCTTTCACATCTCTAGTTCGGTTCATTTGGTCCGAACCAAGGGCAAACAATTATACATTGTAGCATTTTTCAGCTTTTTTGGTTCCTTTTCACACCACACTGATTGCTTTGGTCCGAACCAGTTGAAACGAACCAAAATGCAGTCACATGACAACATCCACATCACTCATTGGCCATGACATATTTCCTAAACTGCTTTTTGATTGGTCAGAATTTACGTGCGGGAAAATTCCAACATAAGAGGAAAAGCCAGCAAACAACAGGGAGACAACACAGCTATGGAGAGACGACTGCGCGGGCTGGTTTTGTCCCTGGCCATAATCTATTACATTGTTTGTATACACGACAATATGCAAACAATACATTTCTATAATGAAGCGCGGATGCAACTTGAAAACAACGTTCTAATCCACTGCAAACGGCGAGTGGGCATCACTCGTAACTTCAAGCAGAGGCGTGCATTAATCCACGAGCTGCCATGCTAAAGTGCAAACTGTCAACAAACACTTCCTCATCCCATAATGCACAGCGCAGCTGACTACGGCAGCTGGTTTAGTCCAAAAATGATCAGTGTTTTTTGCAGTTGGGTCTGTTCGAGGTCGGATCACGTTCTCACCACGAACGAACCGCTCCAGAGTTCGCTTGAAAGCGTACCGAGACCACCTCTTCAAGCAGGTCTCGGTACGCTTGTTTGGTCCGCCTTTGGTGCGCACCCGAGTGCGATTGCTGCTTTCACACCTGCCCAAATGAACCGCACCAAAGGAGGAAACGAACTCTGGTACGATTTAACCAAACTAAATGAGGCAGGTGTGAAAGCACCCTAAAAGGTGGAAAATATTATCTTTGTCTGAAAAAATAAGTGCTATAAAAATGAGTATACTCCCGAGATTTTTATTTCTGTTTCAAAATCTCCCAGTTTATATACATTTTAGTAATTTCACAAAGTGGCATAGTATTTTTAGAAAATTAATCTGGGATGAGGGGAAACCAAGAGTAAAACTGAATGTTTTACAAAATAGTACAGAAAGGACTAAAGTGGATAACACATCAAAATGGAAATGTATGGAAACAGGGTCACTTGAGGCAATTAGTACATTAATATTTTGTGGAAGAAAGAAAAAGGTGAATACTAGTTATCATTGTATAGGTGAAATTTGCAAAGTAATGAATATTAGTGATCACGAGATGGTTTGTTTAAGAGAAACAGCAAGAAATCCAGATTTTAAACCAAATACTTTTGATGATGTATTTAAGGCTTGGGCTAGCAAAGGACTTAAATGATTTGATCAAATTTATGGAGACAGTGAGAGGGAGACATTTGAAAGTATAAGGAAAAATATGTATTGTCTAGGAAATTATTTTACAAATATCTTCAAATAAGAAGTTATTTCAAGGATGAGATTAAAATAAAAAATTTGGATGATATACACCTTCTTTTGTGTTTTATGATTCAAATTAGTAAAATGAACAGAGTAGATAAGTTGACAGGTTGAATAAATAATATATTAAAAGAAAATAAGGATACAGGTTTCTATAATATTAAAACAAAAAGTGGAAATTGAATTAGATAATAAAATAACAGAAGGGGATTGGAAACAAAGTTTAAAATAATATGTAAGAACTATGCAATCTCCATACTGGCAAGAGTATGCTTGGAAAATCAATATGCAGTATTTTATAACACCAGAAATATCTGCCAAATATAATCATTTATTTTCAGCATATTGGAGAATATCCGGTGAACATTATACTCATACAACAATTTTTGGACAGAAGTAATTTAGGTAATAGAATACATTTTTAAGAAATCAAATATAATAAAGGTACAAAATATAGTTTTGGGTATAGGACCTATGCTACTTAGTAAAGATGAGTTTTATTTATTTAGAATACTGAGAATTACAGCTTTTAAAACAATAACAACATTTTGGAGAAGGCAAGAATTAATTGTTTTTTTTAAATGTTTAATTTCTTTGTTAAGTTCAGTGTATTGGGTAACATATGTGAAGTCATGGCCTAATGGTTAGAGTGTTGGACTTGTAGTCCAAGGGTTGTGAGTTCGAGTCTCGGGCCGGCAGGAATTGTAGGTGGGGGGACTGCATGTACAGTGCTCTCTCCACCTTCAATACCACGACTGAGGTGTCCTTGAGCAAGGCATCGAACCCCCAACTGCTCCCTGGGCGCCGCAGCATAAATGGCTGCCCACTGCTCTGGGTGTGTGTTCACGGTGTGTGTGTGTGCACTTTGGATGGGTTAAAAGCAGAGCATGAATTCCGAGTATGGGTCACCATACTTGGCTGTATGTCACGTCACTTTCACTTTCATGAAATTAAGAGTAAAAGTATACATTTTGAAAAGTTATAGGCACCATTAAAATCAAAGTATACATTATAAAATAAAGGTATACATATACTAATTACATTTATATAATTCTACCTCCCTTTTAATTTATTCATTTATTATTTTATTTAATTAATATTATAATTAATTAGTCTTAAATAATATTATTTTAATGACTTATTAGGAATTAGGTGTCATAAGAGTTTGATATGAATATGTGGATGTGTGTGTTGTGTGTTTTTTTTTTTTATTTTTTTTTTATGTGAAAGTGTTTTGTGTGTGTTTTTTTTTTTTTTATTTTTTTTTTTTTTTTTTTTTTTTATTTATTTTTTCTCTCTTTATGCATTGGTGATGGGTATTATCACTAAAGAGACTAGAAAGGTGAGGGAAGAGGAAGTAGAAGGAAAATGAGGAATAATAATTGGTAAAAAATGTCTTTAAAAGAAATGTTCATTTGTATAAATGTATTAAATGCACTTGAACTGAAAGACATAATAAAGTGTAAAAAAAACAAAACAAATGCAGACAATTTTTTTATGTTAACGTAGCGCAATACACAACGCAATGTGTATAAAGACAGTATAAGTCATTATAATCAGTAATTATGTCCCGACTGGATGCAACAAATGCCTCGTTTGTAATGGGTTTTATTGTTTTTGTCTTGTCGCACCAGGACACGGCATCACAGTATGGGGTGTTACATTTCCATCACATGCTTGAGGTATTCAGCCAATCACAACACACTGGATAGCTGGCCAATCACAGCACACCTCGCTTTTTTTAGACCGATGAGCTTTGTAAAAATCGATGTGTTTCAGAAAGACGGAGCATAGAGGAGAAACAATAATGTACAGTATGTGGAAAATAATGTGTTTTTTGAACCTTACACTACATAAACACATTGCGTTACACCAAATACACAAAATAATGTTCTTTTTAGCAACGTCATGTGACCCCTTTAAATTAGTCAAGTGTTTTTTTCTTTTTTTTTTCTTTTAAAAAATATGTTTGACGCAAAGTTAACTGTGTAAAATATTAAAATATGGGTTACAATTTATTTTGGTGGTCCACTTTAGACATTCTGCTAACTATAAGTAATTCTCATTAATTAGCAGCTAAATGTCTACTGACTCTCAGAGTACACTGTGTGGGTGGGTTTAAGGTTAGTAGAATAAGTTGACATATACTTGCTAAATGTCTCATAGTCAGTATGTTGTATGATGTGGGCCCATCAAAAGAAAGTGTTAGAAGATATTAAGCAGACAGTCTACTAATACTCTAATGACTGCTAGCTGACATGTAGTTGAAAAGTTACTTACTGTTAATAGAATGTCTAAAGTGGACTATCAAAATGAAGTGTTGAAAATGATGATGGAACAAACTTATGTATGTGCATAATTTAAAAAAGAAAAGAAGATATTTATGAAGATCAATTGCATCCCATGTCTCACAAGGTAAATATTTCTCTCTCTTTTTTTTTTTTAAATCAATGTAGCCCTACAAACATTTTCGAGAAATAAGTAATTTGTACATTTACATAATTGGTAAAGGAAAAAGACATTGTGTAGCTGTGTACACACCATGGGTTCAACTTTCATTTCATGAACAGTAGGATTAGTGTTTCATTCACCAGACCCTGACATATGTAAGTTTCAAATGCACTTGCTCATTTAACATTTATAGTATAGTAATAATAGCAGTGTAGATCTTATTTGCATTTGAAGTGATATTATAAATCCTGAAAACATATATATAGAAGGTAATATTTGGATTTCTCCGGTTCTCTGCACTGGCATTTAGCAAAACCAGAAGTATCTATGCACACACTCGCTAGAGCGGAAATCCAAGATGGGGCAGATATGTCAGTTTAAGTGCCAGCATTCATTGTAGTGTTTCCAGATATTGCTATAAAAACAAATAAAAACTGAAAAATAAATAAAAAAATGAATCTAAATTAGTTCATATCTTTTGTAAATAAGATAAGATAATCATATTGCTAAGCCTAAACTTCACTAGGCAGTTTAGGGAATCACAACACAATGGGCCAGCTGACCAGTCTGAGCCCATCATGTATTTCTGAGCAAGGGGCTTCATTAAACCAGGAAATCATCTTTATAGGAGAAGGGTCAAAGTGGTGGAAATTATGTGAAAAATAATGCTTTTTTGTGGGTTTTTTTTAACCAAAGCATAAACACAATCAAGCCAAAAAAATAGCTTTTAAAAAAACAGTCAACCACCCCTTTAATTGATTAATATGCTAACTGGTTGCCATTATTTTTATTGTGGCTCTTTAGCTATAATATATGTTATAGTCAGGGATGCACATAATTTTTTCAGCCTGGTTCTCATAAGAGAACCTGGAGATTTGTTTTTGTCCTCACACTGCATATACAGTAGGTGGACATCCAAAACGTTGCTTCTACCGCCGCTCGTACCGCCGCCGCGGCGTCTGCAAAGTGCATTTGCAGCTTTTGACCGCTGAGTGGTGCTTTAATCACAAGTTTTCAAACAAGCGCATCAAAGCACATTTTCGCAAATAGACGTCAGTTTTGCCTCGCTGATGTGTTACATTTGACGGCTGCAGTCAGGGAAAATGAAAAAAAAACACTATAGTTAAAATATTTAATATTCACAGATGAAAGTTTGGTAATTATGAAGTTATGTGCATTTCTTAGAACGAATTCAAGCAGGATAAATGTCAAGCCTGTGCCTGAGCCTGTGTTTATATTTTCTCTAAGCTACACAGTATTACACCATATTTTTAGATTTGACACATTTAATAGGTGTACAGTCTTATTTATATAATATGAATTATGTGTTATATTATTCAAAAGAAATTGTGGTTTACTTTGCATCAGAGCATTAAAAGTGGGTATTTTAGTTAGCTATAGTCTACATGGATTTATATGCAAAATGTCAATATTCTCATATATTAGGCCTATATTTTAATTTATATTTTAAAATTCCTTTAATAAAACAACATGCATTTTTGTTATTCGTTAACTGTCCTTTATTTTGACAGACAACTTCTTGGGAAAATATATTTGTCTGTAAGAAATTGTTGCGTGTTTTTTATAAATTATTTTCTTTATTTTAGTAAAACGTGAGGCACTGTATAATTTCGTTCCCATTATTTAGGCCTAATTAAAAGAAGAAACGAATAAATTAAACCTGCACGATTTAGCTAAATCATTGAAACTCTAAAGAATGGACGGATTAATAAAACGTCCTCACGATTAAACTCAAGTTCTCTCATTATAATCACCAAAGTGCAAATGATGTAAAAAAAGAGCTTCATTAATAGACAACTTCAGTGATTTTAAAGGGAGCCGCCGTTACTTGCTTACATAGAATTTAAGTTAAAAAAAATAAAATTGCAGCCGCGTTTAAATGCAGGTGTGTAAAATGTCTGCGTGCAAGAGTGATGCTGAGTGCATGCGCAGCATTTATTCTTATTTGTTTTATCTTCATTACAAATCTTGTTTGGTTTTATTTTGGATAATTGCATGTAAAAAATAATTTACGTTGTAATGCATATGCAAAATGTGAATAATTATTCATATTTAAGTGTTTGTGCGAAAATTATTAATGCGCATGCAGGACAGGGAGGCGCCCTCTAGATCACTTGAATTTTTTCCTGATAATGAATTAACTTAAAATTGTGGTGTCTCACATACATGAGAAATATATCAGCAGAAAGCTTGAAATGTCTTTTAAATGAATCAATTCAGAATGAAAGCATTATGTAATCTGTGAAGGTTGTATTTCTCTTTAAAGTCGCGTTCATGTGGAGAGAGTCAGCACTGTGAATTTCATCTTGCAGCCGACAAGAAAACATTTGTTTATTAATAAATAATTAAAATGTCTCCTTTTTTTTTACAATTATTGGGCTACTTCTGCTAATGCATGTGCTTGAGCGCGAAATATATTAAGGCTCATTATGGATTATAGATGTAAATGTAGTATAATCCTGCGATTAGTTGAATAATGACAAATGAACGACTAGTAACTAGAAAAATCTTACATGGGAGGCAGACCTATTAAATAGCCTCTGTTAAAGTTTTTAAAGCATTTTATACGCGTTTGCATAAATTCTTCTTTCAGAACGGTCTGTAATGGAGAGATGCCTTAACACTGATTTTTCTTCTGAAACACAAAAACGAAAATTGAAATACATTTTTTTTTTTTTTTGAGAATGGCCAACCCTTCTCTGCAGATATTGTTGCTTCTGGTTTGTGCATTGTAAATAGGCTACAAAAAAAATAAATAAATAAATAATTAAATAAAATAATAAATAAATAATAATAATAATAATAATAATAATGTCTCCAAAAACTCCAAAATGTTTTTTTTGTCATGTCTGTAACGCATGTGTATTCCCAAATCTAAAAAAGCCTATAAAACATCATAGACGGATCATACTGGTGTCTGGACTAAATTTATATTTCATAGTCTAAAAAAAATATTGTTTAGACGAAACAAAATAAAATTAACGCAACAGTTTGCGAATTTATTTATTTATTTTTTTTTTTTGAGTTAAGGCAACTTCCTCTGAAGTTATAATAACTAATAAACTATATTGCGCTATACATTAGTCAACATTTGAAGTGGATCAAAACCTTTCTTCAAAGTTGCCCTAAAACCAAAATGACTAGTCCTATCTAAACCTGTTCTGCAAGTTTGATACCCTCATAAGACACTGTTCATATGAAAGAACAAGAGATTCACACATTTATATCAACCCCCACAAGCTATAGGCCTACAGAACTACCCCCCAGCCCCCTCCAGCTAAACTGAACTCGGTCTGTTTTTTGGCTGTGAGGAACGGTGTGTTGTTACTGGGTTGAAACATGCCTGCACTCACAGCAGCCCTTCTCTTTTTATTCATTATTTTCCCGCAGCCCATATTATTGTTTTCACAAGACCATAATAATAACAAATTATCAATTGATAATTAATCATTATTTTACGAAAATCATTGTTATTTGTGAACGTAGCGTTTGCGGAAGGCTTTAAGACCAAGCGGAATCCTCCGTCAGCTGCTCCCGCTTCACAGCGCGCGTGACTCGCGCTAACTGCGCCCAGCTTCAAAGTCCGCAAGTAGCAAGACAGAAAAACATTCAGTCTACCTGGAGGAAGACGTATTTCATTGTAAATTAATGCTGTTAAATAGAGAGTTAAATAGAGAGAGAGAGAGAGAGAGAGAGAGAGAGAGAAATAAAAAAAAACCCGTGTTGGCTATGCCTAAACTTGGAGCTCATTATTGAAGTACAAATCCAAACACAAGAAGCAAACTCTGTGTTCTTTCATTGAAAAGTATGCATTTTTTGTTTATTCACAGGCTATATGGTTGAAATAATATTTTTGTTCAAAACTTTAAGTGCCATTGTTTAAAAAAAATGCAAATTTCTATAACGGTAAAATTTACTCAGGCCGATGGCACTTTTAATTACATTTTTTTGTTTTTTTTTTGAATAATTGTAGCTTACATAAATAGGTGAAGCAAAACAAATATAATATTTGGATCGTCCCTTATTTTTTCCCTTATTTTCTTAAAGAATAAGCACTTATTTTCTACAAGAATAAACATGATAACATATTATTAATTCATAGAAATAATTTAAGCAATTAAAACCTGATAACATATTATTAATTCATAGAAATTATTTAAGCAATTAAAACCTGATAACATATTATTAATTCATAGAAATAATTTAAGCATTTAAAACCTTTTTTTAAAAAACTTGAACTTCAATACTATTAAACTGACTTTAAAATCTCAAGGAGTTTATAAGTTAAAAAGGGTAAAATGTCACAGTGCATGTTAACAATATAATTCGATTTTTTTTTTAAATGAACAATTCCTGCATAAAATGGGACAGCAACCTTTATATCAAACATTTTTAAATCGTCCACAGCTGAGCAACGCGCGAGGCAGGTTGAGCGTGAATGTGCTGCACAAAGTCATTTTCAGATGCAATGAAAATAAAAAACCCTGGATAGCCTAGATTAGGCCCAGACTCTGTTCCTAAGTGTATAATAATTATAATTACCCCACAATATCAAATTTTAACCGATTAATCGCCTATTTTCGTTTGCTGCATGTTATTTTATTTTATTTTATTTATTTATTTATTTTTTAAAACAGGCTAAAAAACAAAGTTTGTGAGAGGAAAAAAAAATATATAAGTCATGTATAAGTTGCATTTTATTACATTCAGAAATAATAACGGCTGGCCTAATAATGTTATAATGTGCCAACAGGATATTTTTAGTTCTCTTCACTTTACAACAAATCCTTTAAATGTAACAAATTTATCAGAACAGAACAATAATTACAAATATATAATTCTAATGGATAAATATAATTGCAGTATATAAAAATATAGGCTTAGCTATAAACAAACAAACAAAAAATAAATGAATAATAATTTAAAGCGAACCATAAGGTAAGGTTGGGCTCTCATTCGGGAGAAATCCAAACGTTTCCATATTCGTGATGTTGCCTATTTCAAGCTTAACTATTATTCATTAGGAAAAATAGGCTTTGTAGTTCACGCGTGTTTCAGTATCGACGAAAAAAAAATAAAATATCATAATTAACAAAAATATGCCAAAGTGGACCGCTGCTCGCGGCGAATGGCACGGTGAACGGCTACTGTTTCCAATGAATGTGCGCGAGGCACCAGCGCGATCAAACAGCTGAAACAGAAAATACAAAATTTTTGGTCACACAGTAAAGGCATAATTCAAAAATGCAAAGTGTTAGCAGTTTGAAAAATCAAGAATAATAACAGAATTAATCATAATTATTGCTAAATGCTGGACCATTCTCATTTCGATCTGCAAATGGAACCTGAAGGATTTTTTTAAACCAAGAATGAACCGAAATGAAAACATTTAGCTTTTTATCCGTATATATAGGCCTTATATTTAATGACTGTTTAATAACAATAGCAAGCATAAGATCCTTTGTGTAAAGGTCTTCTTTTAATTTTTGATGAGTAGACTGTAGCCTAAGACTATCCTACATTTTGAAATTAATTCACTGTACATTTTTTAATGGTTTTTAAAGATGGTACAATGTTATATCATAATGTTATTGTTGTTTTACCTCCTCCTTTTATCTCATTTTACAATTACATTCAGTTCGCAATCCGTCCCTTTGCGCCACCTGGCGGTAGTTTCGTGAATGATTTTAACACGCGACTGAATTGCAGTTAACGCCGCGGCCCTGCAGCGGCGGTACGCGCGGCGGCATTACTCATTTTGGTTGTCTACCATCTGTAGGGTGACCCATTAAATATAACGATAAAACATTTATTAATAATAGTTATAATATTATTGCACTATATTTATTTAGTTTTTTTAAACAAAATAATACAACTAAATAATAATGTGTGATAATATTATTAAAACTAAAAGGTAGACCTAGTATTAAATACAATTACTTTATAGTAAACTTAAAAATAAAATGCTAATATTTACTACTACTTTCTTTGTTCGCCTCTTTAAGAAGAATCGCTTTATGTATTCCCCTATTGTATGTTGCTTTGGATAAAAGCGTCTAAAAATAAATAATAAAAGCGTTTTCATCATTTTCAAACTTAAAATCAACAGGCTTTTATTTTGGCGGGTTGCCGGCAAGTAATTATACGTGCTTCTGGATTTAGCGCTGCTGCTGATTAAAGAGCGTCAGTGAATGAATGTCACAGTTTTGCATTGTGCTTTGAAAACAACATGGGATAGCCTAGATTCATGCTTTCAGTTTGAAAAGAAATCTTTTATAGTACAGTGTGTTGATCTAAAATAGTAATTGTTTATTAACATCTGCCAATGTTGGTATGCTTATGCGCTGTCAGAACTTATTTATAAAGCATGTTTTTTTATTTTGGTCGCGCATGCGGACCTGCGGACCACTTATGTGCACTCCTGGTTATAGCATTGTTAGTTTAGCACGCTAATCTGGTCAACATGCAAAGTAATGCTTTTGTCTTATCATTCTCTCACTGAAAGCTCTCCTTGGCAGTCTGTTGAATGTCCATCATCTCTTGTTAAGCCACTCGCCCTGAAACTTTCAGGTTGGGGGTTTGAATCCAGTGTGGCACATGTGGTGTATATATTCATGTACAAAATCTTAAAGAGTGTTTTGTGCTTTTGAGATGCACATTATAGAGCTTTTAGACTGTTCAGTGTGATGTACTTTGATGAACTTGCTGTGATTGTTATGCTTGCTGTACATTCTGTGCTTGCAGTTGCAGTGGTTTCTATGCTTACTGTGCTTGTTGCTCCTTTGGTGCTTAGCCCCATATCGCTGCTTACAGCTATATTTTAATTTATTTTAATGAATTAATTAATTTATTTATTTATTTTTGGACTCAGCTATTTTAATCTATTTGTTGGAGCCAATAAATGTAAATTTGCAACCACAGCATTATCAGAGGTGTCTCCATTATCTGTCACAGATTCACCTGTCACTCCTTCCACATACACACCCAATTCCAATCACCGGACTATTAACTCACGCCACCTGCACCTCATTTACAAGCATGCTATTTAAGCCCAGCACGCCAGTCTATCACTGCGGTAGAATGTCTGTAAATACTGGTTGTAGCTAATTGTGTTAACTGCTGTTAGTTTTTGTCCTGGATTGGAAGAGGCGGCAGAGAATCCAAGCACAGAAAAATTGCTCCAGAATTGCTCCAATGTAAGGGGTCTCTCAGTAGGCTGGACAAATAAAACGTGCAACTGCAGTGCCATAAATGTGTCAAAACCCTGGTTGTTGGAGTGTATATAATGGATCCTAATATTTTGCATCTTTTGCCAGAGACCATGTTTTGTTTACCTTCCCACTTTTTTTTACCACTTGTACATATTGTGCACCTGTGGACTAACAAAGCCCTGTAAATAAACTTCACCTACTCCAGAGTGTATTTTCGAGTTGGGTCATCTTTGTTGTTCTCTACATCATGGACACTTACCGCTTCCTAGAAGTCTGCTGAAAATCGACTTCTTAACAGAGTCTTTCTGAATAACAAACCAGGGGTGCGTTAACCAAAAGCGTCATTATCTAACTATGGTCGTTAGTAAAATTGAACTCTATTGGTAACGACAGAACTTGCCACAATAGTTGCTTTTAGGAAACACACCCCAGATCTGTGTGTGTGTGTGTATGTGTTGATGAACTTATTCTAATGTCTCTTCCTGAAAACCAGTTGAGCTGAAAGTAAAAGATTTCTAAACAGCTTTTCAACACAACAGTTAAGAGGAAATAGAAGAATCTACAAATATCATTTGAGGTGGGTGGTTCATCATTTCTTTTATGTGTCATCTTATGATGTGTCCTTGATCACTTTCTGCTTCTGAGACTTTAATGCTGTGCTAAAGTCATTTTCATGATTTTATTTAAAGCTCTTAATGTCGTCATCAGATTATCAAGTGTTTCTTTGTAAGTGAATCCCAGGAAGCTGCACATTCTTATACTGTTTTTAAAATGGTGTGAAATCACAGTTTGTTCCTCGTTTTACTGTTTTTATTTGTGAGTCTGTGATTCTCAAACAGTATGTCTTATCATGCACTCTTCACTCTTTGAGACAAACTATCCCGCAACAGTTCATGCGTCTGCAGACAGAGTTTATGAAATACCACCTTTATATGGTAAACAGACTAATTCAATAAAAATTTGCATTATTTCTATTTCAGCAATGCTCTTTTGCATAAGTTCATTTTAAGTGTTAAAGACTTTATGAAACACTTGAAAGCAAAACCTCTATTGGAAAAATAACACATACAACTTGTTCCCTTTTGAACATAAATCCATGAAGTGTGAAGTTGAAAAGGTAGGGCTAAATAGCTTTATATCATAACAATGAATTCGTACATAATCTGGGCTTTCCTGCATGTGCTGAGAATAACCAGCTATTACAGTTTTTCTCGATTGCTGACACACAATTCATGTAACAATTAACCATTTTCTCACAACTATAAATACAAAACTACATACCAACTTGTGCAAACCTTCTTTTTTTTAACCAGCATTTTTGTCAAAAACATATTCTCTTTTGTCAAAATCTAATCTTTGGCCTCAGATGACAAACAAAGCTGTCAAATACACAGAGTATTTTGCTGTCTAGGGAAAACTAGTGACATCAATTCAAAACACTTTTGGGAAACACTAATTCTTTTGCTAGTCAATGACTGTTACAGTATATGACATAAATAGAGCAGTGCAGGATACAGTAACATTCAGCAATAAACTAAGAAAAAATTACTTTTATTACACTACTGTAAAGGGATCTAGAAGAGAAATTTCACAACCGAATATACAGTAAACACACATTGGAATATACTGTCAGTTACTGTAAATAAATAAATACAGCATCCTCTGCCAAGTTGCTTTACAGTATTGGTAATATCCTTATTTGTTTTACTATAACAGTTTCTTACTCTTTGGACAAAAGACTTTCTCTGCCTCCCCTAGACAGTCGACTCTCAGTTCTGCACATATACATGTAAGAAGTACTTGGTTATAAAAAACAATTCAACAGTTATGAGTTTGAGGGTGTGTGCTACAGTATTTGTAGTACAAAGAACAGTCAAAGTTCTCTCATCTGAAGTACTATAACTGTAATGTGTAAGTAATGTAAAACCCTGTAGATGATCCCGCAGACAGCTTTCCTTATGCTCATTCCATGCACAAGGACATGATTAACTATAGTGCTTTGTATTTCATCAGCACAAATGACCTTTGACCTCGTCCCCTTCATTTTTCTTTTCTCCTCCTATTACTCTTTGTCTCCCACTACCAGGATTCATTTTCCAAATCACACAATCACCTGTGCTCCTGTTCATATCATCCTGAGATTCTGACCTATGTGTCATCAGTTATGTTAATTTAGATAAATGTGTGCTATTTGTGGTCATTTTGTGTGTTTGTGTTTTCTGAATAAGAACAAGGTTAAACCTGTGTAAAATTATGTCATTCTTGTGTAGAGTTTTGCAGAAAACACAGAACAAATTGGAACATGTGAAAGCAGGTGAAGTGTGTTAAAAGTTTTGAGAAACATGTCTTTTTGTTGAGAACTGTATGAATGGTTTGGAAAATTGGGTAACACTTTATTTTCGATATTCCACTTTAGATATTCTACTAACAGTAAGTAACTTTGCAACTACATGTCAACTAGCAGTTAGTAGAGTATTAGTAAACTATCTGCTTAATATCTTCTAACACTTTCTTTGTCGACTTACTGTCAACTTATTCTAACCCTAAACCTACCCCTAGCACAAACCCTGAACCTACCCTAACAGTCTACTCCAAGAGTTAGTAGACATCTAGTTGCAAATTAATGAGAATTAGTTGACATGTAATTGACATGTAGATAAAGTTAGCAGAATATCTAAAGATAGTCGTGGGGAAGTCGTGGCCTAATGGTTAGAGAGATTGACTCCTAACCCTAAGGACCCTAAGTTCGGTCATCCTACACACACGTGACTTACCGCTCGCTCGTACCAACAGGAGGAGGAGGGGTCTGTGTTACTCTCTACACTGCACTCAGTCTGAGGGATTCCTACTCTTTTAGTCTTTGAGGAGACGTGGAAAACAGCGCATACTGCAGGAACAGTATAATGGAAAATATTAGTGGTTTTGAAACCGTGACATTTTCAAATTGCGGTATATCTTGAAACCGGTAATCGGCCGATACCTAACCACGACTGAGGTGTCCTTGAGTAAGGCACCGAACCCCCAACTGCTCCCCGGGCACCGCAGCATGAATGTCTGTCCACTGCTCTGGGTGTGTGTTCACGGTGTGTGTTCACTGCTGTGTGTGTGCACTTTGGATGGGTTAAATGCAGAGCACGATTTCCGAGTATGTGACGTCACGTCACTTTTTTTTTTTTTTTTTAAGTGTAACCGAAAATTGTGCCAAGTGAATCAATTATAGTGTGTTAGCAATAGAGAAAAACTGTAATGGTAACAGAAAATAATTTGTCCTTCCCCACAAATAAAGAAAATAGAAATTTCAGGAACAATAAGAACATTTTCATGTATTATTTCTGGATCATTTTCAGTTTCACCATGCTCCCTTTCAAATGTTAATCTACAGTGCATGTGGGAGGACGCTATGGGAAATGCCATTAAAGTGACTGGTGTCTGAAGCATGTGTGAAAACACTGTTATTTTAAATGGACAGTGTCATGAGCAAACTGCCAGGAAGTATAAGAGGGCATCATTAATACATTGTCATCAGCTTTATTATCTTTAGAACATCTTTAACGTGGCAATATTAAAATAAAATCATAGGCTATCATTAGATAAAGTGAAGCCAAACTGAACATGAATATGAAATTAATGTAATTACATTTTACATGAATTTGCAATTACTGGGGCTGAGTTCCAGTTAATTTTTTTTATGCCCTTTACTCGCAAACTTTCCCTCTGTCTTGTTTACAGGGATGTACGTCATTGATTATGTTGCGTGAGTGCCCACTATGTTGCGTGAGTGCCCACCTAAGCCCTTGATCACTTAGAATCCACTATTGAGTTGGTTTATTGTTTACATTTTCCCCTTAGGATTTGTTTGCTGCAGCATTCTATATGAATATAGGTATGTTTGGGCTGTTATAATAAATGTAAAAAAAACTTATTTATATATTATAGAGTTGTTTGGGGTGGGGATGAATTGAATGCGATCTGTGATGATTTCATAATCGTGTTGCATTGTGGTCTATGGAGCGGCCTGAAGTGTGCAAAAGAAGCAGAAGCATTGACGTATATCTTGTGTTTTGCCCTTATTCACCCAAACTTGTCAACAAGACTACTTTATGCAAATATATGAGTTAAAATCTGCTGAGGGGTAATTTAATGTAACTGTGGCAGGGGGGGCGTGGTTTAGCGAAGTCTGCAGCGGGAGAGAGAGTCGGGAGACGAGCGGTGAGTGAGTGGGTTGGACGGAAACGATCAACACCTGTTTCTTGTTGCAGTAATTGGCGTGGAGAGAGTATAAAACGCCAGGAGAAACAGGAGCAGTTGAGAGAGAGACGGACTGCTGACGCGACCTGAAAGCCGGAGGAAGTAACCCGGAAGTGCTATGCGTTAGAAGTATATGGTTGTCAAAATAAAAGTCGCCATTGGGATTTTCAAAGAATATTTATTTTTGGCAGAATAAACTCGTCAGCAGTCCAGCCGACCCTTGTCCTCTCTTCCCTTCCTCACACGAACTCACTACACTGGTGCCGAAACCCGGGAAAGGAAGAAGGAGTGCCGCCGCCATGCAGAGCCCGTCCTCCACGCCACTTGCGGACATCATCTCATCCCTCGCGGCCCTACATCAGGAACAACATCAGGCCCTGCTGGACTTGAGAACGGATCAGGAGCGGCGGTTCCACGCCATCCTTCAAGCCCAGCAGGAGGACCGCGAGAGGTTCCGGAGCTGGATCGACCGGGAGGTTCGTACCGAGGCCACGGGACCGCCCGCAGTTCCTGCTCACCTGCCCCTTCATAAAATGGGACCACAGGATGACCCTGAAGCTTTCCTGGAACTCTTCGAAAAATCAGCTGAAGCGTCCGGCTGGCCCCGCGACCAATGGCCAGTTAGGCTGATTCCTCTGCTCTCGGGCGAGTCCCAGGTGGCCGCACAACAGCTACCGGTAGCGAACCTCCTGGTCTTCGACGACCTGAAGAGGGCCATCCTTCAGCGGGTCGGCCGGTCCCCAGAGCAACATCGTCAGCGGGTTCCGCTCCCTGGACCTGGGGGAATCCGGTCGGCCCTTCGCGATGGCCCAGCAGCTCCGGGACTCCTGCCGCAAGTGGCTACTGGCCGAGGGAAGTGACGTGGAACACATCATCGACCTCGTGGTACTGGAGCAGTTCATCGCTCGGCTTCCCAGGGAAAACAGCCGAGTGGGTCCAGTGCCACCGTCCCACGTCGCTGGACTCGGCTATCCATCTCGCGGAGGACCACATGGTGGCGTGCCCAGGGGTCGGCGAACCCCTTCCATCAATCTCTCTCTCTCTCTCTCTCTCCCCTCTCCATCTCTCTCTCTCGACCTGTCCCTCTCCCTAGGTCCCGTCCACCCGGCCCTCCTCGTGTCCCGCCCCGGGGGCGGGGTGGGTCTGACCCAGCGCACCACGCGAGTCTGCGAGGCCTGGTGAGGGGGGCGGGGCTGGTGGCTGCTGGAGGGGACAGTGCTTCCGTTTCTCCGCTCTCTCCACGCCAATTCCCCAATCCACTCCCTGCCACTGGGGCGGCGGGGAGGTCTGGGCTGGCCTGTTGGCGTTGCGGGGACCCGGAGCATTTCGTGGACAGCGAAATCGGGAGACTGGTTCTCTCGGAGCGTGATGACTTTCCTCTGGAGCAGTCTCAGGACGAGACATTAAAACATGCTTTCCAACAGGTCCGCTCTATCGATGGTCAGCCTCTCCATCCTGGCCACCCGCTCACCTATCCGTATTTTGCCATTCTAAGAGATCGGTTGTATCGAGTGACCCAAGACGCTCGGACAAAAATAAATACAACCCAGTTGTTGATTCAGAAGACCCGCAGGGAAATGCTTTTCCATGCGGCTCATTCTAATCCTATGGCGGGCCATTTGGGACAGGCAGCAACACTGAATCGCCTCATGACCCGTTTTTTTTGGCCGGGCATTCATGACAACGTGCGCAGGTGGTGCGCGTCTTGTCCGGAATGTCAGTTGGTGAATCCACCGGCCGCTCCAAAAGCGCCATTGCGCCCCCTTCCCTTAATGCAGGTCCCCTTCGAGAGAATTGGTATGGACCTCATCGGGCCATTAGAGCGATCTGCACGGGGACATCGCTTTGCATTAGTCATAGTTTACTATGCAACCCGATATCCTGAAGCAGTGGCTCTCCGCAACATTTCCGCTAAGAGTGTTGCGGATGCCCTGTTTCGTCTAATCTCCCGGGTGGGGGTTCCGAAAGAAATCCTCACCGACCAGGGCACGGCGTTTATGTCACGTACGCTACGCGAACTATACGGATTATTGGGCATTAAATCGGTTCGAACTAGCGTCTATCACCCACAGACCGACGGCCTGGTCGAACGATTTAATCGCACGCTTAAATCCATGATCCGTAAATTCGTCCAAGAAGACGCCAAAAATTGGGATAAGTGGCTAGAGCCCTTGTTATTCGCTGTGCGAGAGGTCCCACAAGCCTCAATGGGGTTTTCCCCCTTCGAACTTCTCTACGGTCGCCAGCCCCGAGGGGTGCTGGATGTCCTGAGAGAAACTTGGGAGGAGGGGGCCATCTCAAGGCAAAAACGAAATTCAGTATGTGCTGGACTTGAGAACAAAACTCCACACTTTGGGGCGGCTATCAATGGAGAATTTGTTACAAGCCCAGGACCGCCAGAGCCAGCTGTATAACCGGGGAACTAGATTACGCAAATTTGCACCGGGAGAGAAAGTACTTGTATTACTCCCAACGTCGAGCTCTAAGTTAATGGCTAAGTGGCAGGGACCGTTTGAGGTCGCACGACAAGTCGGAGATCTCGATTATGAGGTAATACGGTCCGATAGGAACGGGGCACGTCAGATCTACCACCTCAACCTCCTAAAAAAATGGAATGAGGCGGAATCAGTGATGTTGGCAACGGTGATTAGCGGAGAGGATGATCTCGGGCCTGAGGCGAATGTCAAACCACAATCCCTCGCCCTGGCCCCAGGAGGAGATCACCTCTCGCCGTCCCAACTCACTGATCTAACAAAATTACAGGCAGAATTTGCCGACATGTTCTCGCCCCTACCGGGCCGTACCAACCTCATTCAGCACCATATCGAGACGGAGCCGGGCGTGGTAGTTCGCAGCCGGCCGTATCGCTTACCTGAGCACAAGAAAAAGGTAGTTCAGGCTGAATTAGGCGCAATGCTGGAAATGGGAGTAATAGAGGAATCCAATAGTAACTGGGCGAGCCCGATAGTTTTAGTTCCGAAAACGGACGGCTCAGTCCGCTTCTGTGTGGATTATCGCAAGGTGAATGCTGTGTCGAAGTTCGACGCGTATCCAATGCCGCGGGGTTGACGAGTTACTTGATCGGCTAGGCACGGCTCATTTTTATTCGACATTGGACTTAACGAAGGGATATTGGCAGATCCCCTTGTCTCCATTATCCAAAGAAAAGACAGCTTTCACAACGCCGTTTTGGATTACACCAGTTTGTTACCCTTCCGTTTGGCTTGTTCGGGGCCCCAGCTACCTTTCAGCGCCTCATGGATCGGATTCTACGGCCCCATGCTGCATATGCTGCTGCCTACCTAGATGATATTATTATATTTAGTAATGACTGGCAGCGGCATATGCAGCATCTGAGGGCCGTCCTGAGGTCGCTGAGGGGCGCTGGACTCACGGCCAACCCAAAGAAGTGTGCGATTGGGCGTGTGGAAGTAAGGTATCTGGGCTTCCACTTGGGGCATGGACAGGTGCGTCCCCAAATTGACAAGACAGCCGCTGTTGCGACCTGCCCACGTCCCAAGACCAAAAAGGAGGTAAGGCAGTTCTTGGGGCTGGCGGGATATTATAGACGGTTTGTTCCTAATTATTCGGACCTCACCAGCCCCTTGACTGACCTTAGTAAAAAGGAGGCACCAGATACGGTCCAGTGGACGGAGTCGTGTCAGCAGGCCTTTACCCAGGTAAAGGCTGCCCTGTGTGGCGGGCCGTTATTACACTCTCCTGATTTCTCTCTCCCTTTTTTGTTGCAGACTGACGCGTCGGACCGGGGGCTGGGTGCAGTCCTGTCCCAGGAGATAGAGGGGGAGGAACGGCCGGTGCTGTACATTAGCCGGAAGCTCTCGAAGAGAGAGGCTAAGTACAGCACCATCGAGAAAGAGTGTCTTGCCATCAGATGGGCCGTCCTCACCCTCCGCTATTATCTCCTGGGACGGGAGTTCACCCTCTGTTCGGACCACGCTCCGCTGCAGTGGCTCCACCGCATGAAGGATACCAACGCGCGGATCACCCGTTGGTATCTGGCTCTACAGCCTTTTAAATTCAAGGTGGTCCACAGGCCGGGTGTTCAGATGGCTGTGGCCGACTTCCTCTCCAGAAATGGGGGGGGGGGGGGGGGGGGGGGGGGCTGCAGGCCGGATGGCTCCCCGGCCTGAGTCGGGCGGTGGGGGTATGTGGCAGGGGGGGCGTGGTTTAGCGAAGTCTGCAGCGGGAGAGAGAGTCGGGAGACGAGCGGTGAGTGAGTGGGTTGGACGGAAACGATCAACACCTGTTTCTTGTTGCAGTAATTGGCGTGGAGAGAGTATAAAACGCCAGGAGAAACGGGAGCAGTTGAGAGAGAGACGGACTGCTGACGCGACCTGAAAGCCGGAGGAAGTAACCCGGAAGTGCTATGCGTTAGAAGTATATGGTTGTCAAAATAAAAGTCGCCATTGGGATTTTCAAAGAATATTTATTTTTGGCAGAATAAACTCGTCAGCAGTCCAGCCGACCCTTGTCCTCTTCCTTTCCTCACACGAACTCACTACAGTAACATATAATGTAAAAAAAATAAAAATAATAATAATCTTTTTATTAAATGTTGATAAATGCCTAAATCTTTTAAACAACAAGATGATATTGATTTTAATTTTGATTAAACAAAAAAATCACTTGTCAATTTCAGCGAGAGAAGAACAAATTTATACTCGCATGCATTATGTATTAGGTATGTTACAGTCTCTGACAGACAGAATTAACTGAGACTTCATTGTCTGTAGATATTTAAGAGGCTGTTGTGTTATGATTTACTGTAATATTAAGATGTTCTGTTTTTTTTCCATTTCAGAAACTAAAAGTGTGATTGCTCTCCTCACAAATCAGTGTCTTGTCTCTTAAGTGTTGAGGACTAGTGCATATTTGAGCCTATATTCAGTATATTGAAAATACTGTTAAAATCAGATATTCTAAGGGTGTATTCACACCTGTCTTGTTTGGTTCGATTGAAACGAATTCTGGTTCATTTCCCCCTTTGGTGCGGATCTTTTTGGGCAGGTGTGAATACAGCAATCGCACTCTGGTGCGCACCAAACAATCAAACCGAAACCCAGCTGAAGAGCTGGTCTCGGTTTGATTCCATATGAACTCTGGTATGGTTCGTTTAAGGTGTGAATATGATCCAACCTCAATCCGACCCAACTGCAGAAAGCACTGCGCCTTTTGAGTTAACAGGCTCCCATAGTTGGAGTTGCCTTATGGGAAAGTGTTGTGTTCGCTACATTTATTAACTTAGCCATTGAAAACTGAGTCGTGGTTCGACCTGGAGCTCCAAGGAGACACGCTGCCTCATTGACATTTGGCCAGATTCCTATATATCACAGCTACTGAAGAAGATGCATAAAAATCAGGTTGAGCGGGGGGAAGGGGGGGTGTTTATGGGTGATTGCACAGTTTGCTAACACTTGCGAAAGCCTGCAATCGCTTTCCTATGCGCGCTGTTTTTTAAATTTCACTTTCGCTTTCTTTATACCCAATCCGTCTTCTGTCCAGTGCCATTGTCATTATGACATTGTAGGTGCACATAAGAGCATGCTCTCTCCGCCAGAACCGTCTTGCAGCACTTCTTCATCTTCGCAAAATCCTTGTTACAACATCGTATAGATGACATTGTCTCATCTGATGTTCATAAGTGTCTTCATATTACGTTTGTAGCTGATAACAGAAAATCTGTAAAATAATAACAATTGCACTACGAAAAATCTCCATGATTAGCCTGTTTTCGAACTTCCTGCTTTTCCCTGCTTTAGAATTTCTGTCCATTGAATGGATGACCTTGGCACACGTGTGGTTTTGTTTACAATTTCTGGTTCACTTGCAAAAAGAGCAGTGTGAAAGTGAACCGCACCAAGCAAAAAAAAAAAATCAACATTGTATTTGGTCCGGACCAAAGCAAGTGAACTAGAGGACTTTCCTGGTGTGAATACACCCTAAGACTCTTACTTAAGTACTAGAATTAGTGACTTGTAAATTTAAACACTTTAAGGTATCTGTACATGCACTCTGTGTTCTTTACACCTCTGCAAATCCAAATAACACTTGAGCATTTAGATTCACATGTTAATAGTGAAACTAATTCAGATGTACTTCTTCTTGTCCTGCAGCTGTGAATCAGTGAAGAACGATGGCGTCTGATAAAGTGCTGCTTCTGAACTCACTGAAGGACTTGAGAGAAGCTGAACTGAAGGAGTTTCAGTGGCACTTAAAGAATGATCATGAATCTATATCAGAGTCTGAAATGGAAAAAGCAGATAGATTAAAAACTGTGGATAAGATGGTGAAGTGTTTTGGACCAGAAGAAGCTGTGAAGATCAAAGTCGGCATCCTAAAGATGATGAACCAGAATAATCTGGCTGAGCAGCTGGAGAACAAACATAAGCAAGGTGACGTTTAATTCACAGTGACTGTAACTTGATTATAGGCACAAGCCCAAAAGAGTCAGATCTTATACTAGTACACTTAACACTGAAACACTGACAACCAGTTTACAGTGGTCTAAAAACCTTAAATTAAAATGCATTATTCTGTGATACAGTTGTTCATTAAGGTAGGCCAATAGGTGGTGTGGTCGACAAAAAGATTCATGTGTCATCAAGGCAAGTTTCATTGGCACATGCAAAGCTTCACATTAAGTTGGACAAACATGTTGAAAATGCATCCTCACACGCTAGATGTCAGTGGTTTGATATATCAATAAGCTTTTAATAACCTTGGTCAGCACAGCCTAAAGATCATCTGAGGCAAAAATGATACAATCGAAATCGAGACAGACGTGATAAAACAGTAAAAATTTTGGATCTTTGTCTCTGTTGTGGTTACACATACATCATTTTACTGCAGCGCCTTCACAAAAGTTTAGCATTCAAATGTATTCTTAAGCCTTGCAGTTTTAAGACAAGCAACTTTACATCATTTTTGTCTAAGAACCAAGAACCATTTACTGATTTTAGTTAGGCTAGTACTGTATTTTTGCTGTGATAACAAAATGGATTTTGAGATTTAAAAAGTTTAAATGTGATCAAATGTTTAATCATCATAATGTTACATTAAGCAAATATATATATACAGTCATGGCCAAAAATATCGGCACCGTTGTTAAATATGATCAAAGAAGGCTGTGAAACTGAATCTGCATTGTTAATCCTTTTGATCTTTTATTTTAAAAATTCACAAAAATTTAACCTTTCATTGCATAATAAGAATTTAAAATGGGGGGGAAATATCATTATGAAATAAATGTTTTTCTCAAATACACGTTGGACACAATTATTGGCACCCCTAGAAATTCTTTTGCGTAAAATTATTCCCATTCATATTCACAATTTGAGCACTCCAGGGTGATTATGAACATGAAATTTTCCAGCCATGGCTTCCTGATTCACAAAAATATAAATAGTAGGGAAAATAAAGGCCTAATTCCCTTAATCATCCATCACAATGAGAAAAACCAAAGAATATATTTCTGATGTGCAGCAAAAGATAATTGAGCTTCACAAATTAGTGAAGTGGCTTTAAGAAAAGAGTTAGAGCAGTCACCATCAGGACAATAATTAAGAATTACCAATCAACATAACATGTTACGAAACTGCCTGGAAGAGGATGTGTGTCTATATCGTCCTAATGCACGTTGAGGAGGAGAGTTTAAGTGGCTAAAGACTCTCCCAAGGACCACAGCTGGTTTTTGCAGAAAACATTTGAGTCTCAGGGTCAGAAAACCTTAAAAACAGCACCTACATCACCACATGTTGTTTGGGAGGATTTCAAGAAAAATTCTCCTAGCTCATCCAAAAACAAACTCCAGCGTATTCAGTTATCAGACACGACTGGAATTTCAAATGGGACTGGCTTCTATGGTCAGATGTACCAAAAAAATTTGCTTTTTACCAGCAAACATTCAAGATGGGTTTGGTGAACACAGAGAAAAAAAGTACCCCATGTGTACAATGAAATATACTGCAGTATTTTTGATGTTGTGGGCCTATATTTCTGCTGGAGGTCCTGGACATCTTATTTAGATACATGGCATCATGGATTCTATCAAATACCAACAGATAAAAAATCGATAAGTGACTGACTCTGTTGGAAATCTTATAATGGGCCATTTTTTGGATCTTCCAACCGTACAAATAATCCAAACTCAAACCTCAAAAACAACACAGAAATGGGTCACTGAGCTCAAAACCAAGCTTCTGTTATGACCATTCCAGTCCTCTGACCTGAACCCTACGGAAAATGAGAGGAGTGAACTGAAGAGGAGAAGCACCAACATGAAGATGGGAATCTAAAGGGTCTGGAGTGATTCTGGATGAAGGAATGGTCTCTGATCTCTTGTCAGGTGTTCTCTAACCTCATCAGGCATTATAAAAGAAAATTTAGAGCTGTTAAACTGGCAAATTGAGGTTTCAAAAAGTATTGAATAAAAGGGTGCCGTTAATTGTGGCCAATGTGTATTAGAGAAAAACATTTATTTCATAATGATATTTTCCCCCTTTTTAAATTCTAGATTTTTTTTTAAATAAAAGATCAAAAGGATTAACAATACAGATACATTTTCAAAGCCTCCTTTAATGATATTTACCAGGGGTGCCGATATTTTTGGACATGACTGTATATAAAATGTGATTTAAGATTTTGGTCTTATTTCCTGCTTCTACAATATTATTATTATTTATAAGTTTCAAGTATGTAAGTCTGTGTAAGAATCATAAATCTCTCTCTTTCAGTTGACAAAGCTCCAGTCCGGAAGTCAAAGCTGAAAATGGTGCCAGTGTAAATGCTCCTGTATTGACTGGAAACACCTTCACTGGACCAGTAACCTTTTATAAATAGGGCTGCCAAATTCAGAATATAAAAATTAGGTACAGTTGTGTGTGTGTGTGTGTGTGTGTGTGTAAAAGGAACACATTTGTTTAGCTTAACCTATTAAAGTGTGAAGTTTAATTTCATTTTATTCTTAGATAGCACACATCTGTCTGTAAGATGTCTGTTAAAGATCACTTGATCTGACCACTTGGTCAGTTTAACATACATTCTAAATCATAAACATCTTAAAGACATCTAATAAACGTCTATTTGACATCTGATAGGAAACATGCTGTAGCTGTATAGCTGATGAGCAAACGATCTAAAAATATGTGTTCCAGGTGTAAATGCAGACGTCAGATGTCTCCGTGATGAATGTATGCTATCAGGGCAGGCTTCAATAAAAGTTCACTTAGAATATCTATATACCAGATATGACGTATCTTGTGAATCTGTTGTTTTCTCCTTCGTGTTTAGTATCATTGTAAAAGTCTCTGTGCAACTGGTAAAATGGTCTAAATTTCACAGCAGTCACTTATATTATAAGATAACTTTTAAAGGATTCTGTTTTGCCACTGAGGGGTGTGTCTGTGGGTATGCATCTCTCACGCTTAGATTAATCTTTGAGCAATTGATGTTATGTAATGATCTGAATTGAAACTGAATTTAATTCTGAATTGGATTCCTGTTTATTATGTAATTGACATGACACATTTTTACCTGACAAATAAAATGTTATATTTGATTTATTCAGATCTCTTCTGAAATAATTATGACTAGTAGATGAAGTGGAACTTGGTATTCCCACAGATTACTGGACTTGGTCCTGGAGAGCTGGTGTCCTGCAGAGTTTTGGTCCAACCCTAAGTAAAAACACCTTAAAGGATTAGTTCGCCCAAAAATGAAAATTAGCCTGTGATGTATTCACCCTCGAGGCATCCTAGGTGTATATGACTTTCTTCTTACAGATGAATCCAATTGGAGTTATATTAAAAATCGTCCTGGCCCCTCCGAGCGTTACAATGGGGATAAGCGGGCTCTTTTTGTCAACAGTCCAGAAGATGTTAAATAAAGCGCATGCATCCGTAATTAAATGTGCTGCACATGGCTCCGGGGGGTGAATTAAGGCCTCCTGTAGTGAATCCATGCATTTTTGTGAGAAAACTAGAAAAACAGATTTCAAATGTATTAAATACTTTACTTGCACGTTGTTGTGTGAAGAACGCATCCACAAAAGGAGTTCATTCAGAGCCACGCAGACACGTTCATGCGTTCGAGGCATTTAGTGCAGATAGCATAAGCCTAAGTCATAATATTAATGTTAAATTAAATTAAATTAAATTAATGCATTTAGCAGACGCTTTTATCCAAAGCGACTTGAAGTGCATTTAGGCTATCATTTTTTACCTATCATGTGTTCCCAGGGAATCGAACCCCCAACTTTGCGCTTGTTAACACAATGCTCTACCACTTGAGCTACAGGAGCACATGTTGTGTTGTATAAATAATGAAGAGTATTCTATATGAGATAAATGATGAGTTAAATCTCACTGATTAAAAACATGCTATCAAATACTATTCTATTGGTCAACTTTAGTGCGTGCAGCTCAAAACAGAAATGCAGAACATTAATAACCACTGTCATATACATAACATTATAATGAGAGCAATATTGTAAAAAAAAATGGTGAATTCTTAGGGTTTCGCTAACATTTAGTTAACTAGCCTATCTTTTAAGCAAAACATAAAACATTATTTTTGTATCTGGGAGGCGTCTGTTACATCCGTTTTCCCTGTGTGTTAACGTCAGTCATTATGACTGTTGAATGTCTGACATTGAATGCCGCCCGCACCCAAACATATGATTCGACTATCAGTCGCTTTGCTAACTTTCCCAGTGAAGCTATGCTAATAGTATTTTTCTCCCGCAGGCCGCTGACAGACCGGCAGGGAGACTTGTGATGAAAAGCCATACGAGTAATGTTACATTAAATTAAGTCAACTTGACAACATGTATTTGACTTATTTGTTTTATACTGTAACAATGTGAAAGCGTTCATAGTCACGGGGAAAAGGAGGCGGGAACCGGTGAACATTTAAATAAAAACTTTAATGAAACAATAAACACAAAATAGCACGACAGCCCCTCGCGGTTGACTGCCGCCCACAAACAGAACCAAAACACAAAATAAAATCCAGGCCTGGTCCTCTCTCGTCCTCCGCTGTCTTATCTCCTCCCTTTATCCTTCCGGAGCTCCTCCGTGGGACTTGAGACCAGTGAGTGGCGCAGGTGTCGCTCATTTCCAATTACTCCACCAGCCTCGCTCCGTTCCCATGGCTCTCGCCCCCGCCCCACTCGTCATATATACCAATGCTATTTGCAAGGTATAAATACATTTGAGGTAATAAATGTCTGTAAAAACATCAGGATTTGACTATATTTTTGTAATTTTGTTAGGTTAATGCTTCAGCTAGAAATGACGTTGTGCAGATGTGGAAACTTGTTGAATTGTGTATATTGGGTTTCTTACTTTAGTAATAGCATTTATTCTTGCCAAATGAGATACCTGTCTGTGAGGCAATGCCCTGTTATACTGCATTTCTGTGTAATATTTATGGTTTCTATAGCCGTGGTGACGTTATGATGGTAAGAGGTGGATTAATTCATATAGGATACCATTGAAGCCCTAGGTGTGAAATGCATGGACTGCTACTGCTTTAATTACAGAAGACATCCACAAAGCTACCAACTGCAGCAAAATGTTAGTAACACTAACAGATCATCAAGGAGCAATAACCTTGACAGTGAGCAAAGAAATTGCTGAAAGAATAAAGAATGGTGAGTAAAAAAAATAATTAATTGACGATGGAATGATTTGACTTTATTTTTAATGATTTAATTTTTATTTATTTATCTATTTATTTATTTTCAGATAAAAATATGCAACTTATATAATGCAACTAGGTATGATTTTATTTTTAATCATGCTAACATTTCAAATAGTTGAAAAAACTACTTGTGTTCCCCTTGGCAGATACAACCCAAGGGGTCAAAATGATTTCATTTGCTCTAGAAATCATTTTGTACAATTTCATCATTCAGCTTATGAAAACATAAAATAAAAGTTTTGTGCAAAAGAAAATTGTAGACAAAATGGTGACACTGGCCACAGATGGTATCTCTGTAACGTGATTCATTGTTGTGTATATGGTGTTCTGGTGGGTATGGGTCATCCTCCATTAAATCTGTCTGCTGGTCCATTTCTAGGCAGATGTTATGAAGAATGCAGCAGGCTGTGACTGCAAACTAATGTTCTTCACACTTTTCATGTGCAGACATTTGAGTCTCCTAAATTCTGATTTTAATATACCAAATGCATGCTCGATGAATACACAAGCAGCATTCAGTTTCCTATTAAAATGCCTCTGTCTGACAGTTAAGTGGCCATTGCCCCTTATGGCCTCATCAGTTGAAGCAAAGGAGGGTATACAGAGTCACCAATTATATGCGTAACCTCTGGAACCAGGGATCTGCCTGAAGAATTTGGCCCACCTCTGACAAACGAAACACCCTTGAATCATCCTAGCTACCAGGGTGGCCCACACTGACATGACAGAATCGCCGCTGACTGTCACAGAATCCTATTAGCATAACAGAATAGAACTGTTTCCTATTGATGTAGAGCACAGGATTCTCAGTGTGGTTTGACAATTGGAATGTGACATCTATCAACTGTACAAATGTGTAAGGAAACCCAGCTCTTTCGAATTCTAATTGGGATATATTCAGGGCATGTCCTCTGGGCCAGGAGATGTAACGTGACAAATAAGCAACCACAAGAAAACATAACTCATGCAGATTCATATCTCTATGAATGTGAGTAAAACTAAAGAGCTGATTGTGGACTTCAGGAAGAGACAGCAGCAGCCCTATACTCCTCTTATGATCAGCGGGACCCCTGTGGAGAGGGTGAGCAGCTTCAAGTACTTCGGAGTAAACATCTCCGAGGACCTGACTTGGACTACCCACATTGAAACACAGGTTAATAAAGCCAGGCAAAGAATGTACATCTGCGACAGCTGAGAAAATCTAGGGTTTCCCCAGCAATCCTGAAAACTTTCTATTCAGGGGCCATAGAAAGTGTATTGACTCAGTGTATCTCAGTGTGGTATGGGAACAGCTTCAGTCAAGACTGCAAACCCCTACAGAGAGTTGTGTGCTTAGCTGAGTGCATATCAGGGTCTGCTCTCCCCTCGCTGCAGGACATCTACCTCAAACGCTGCAAAAGCAGAGCTGTTAAAATCATTAAGGACACAAATCACCCTGTTAACTATCTTTTCATTTTGCTGGTAAGCGCTTCCGTAGCCTGATGGCAAAAACTGAGAGACTTAGGAAGAGCTTCTTTCCCCAGGCCATCAGGCTCCTAAACTCAAACTCAGCCTCTTAACTTCTACATGACCTCACTTAATTATCAGTAAGATACTTAATATACTGACATTGTCACTTGCACACAGCAATTTATTTTTATCTATTTACTTTGTTACCTCTATTGCTGCTATGTAAATACCCTGTACAACCTGTTTGCACATTCTCCTCTTGTACATTCCTGCTCATCTTAATATTTATTAAGTCCAGTATACTGTCCTGCGCATTTTATTTTATAAGCATTTTATACTTATTTTTTTATCTTACTTTTTCCATACCATATTCTTATATAATTATATTGTGTTTGAATTCTTTAATGATTTCACTGTCCATGGAGTGTACCTGACTTACATTTCACGGCTGGTCATATGATCTCCATATAACCATGTATGTGACAAATAAAAATCTTGAATCTTGAGACTGTAGATTTGGTTATGTTTAATGTCTCGGTTGGAAAGAGTCCATAGAGAGGCAGAATAATGGTTGTCATGGGCATCTTGGTCTGCTTTGTATTTATGTAGAAAGGGCCAAATATTTTTATAAGATCCTGCATTAGGAAGAGAAAAAATATAAGTAAAACAGAAAAATCATTACATCTCACATACTACAGCACGAAAGTTGGACCTAACTAGGGCTGTGTTTCCCAAATGCATTGTAAGCCTAAGTTGATCGTAGCTCTATTGGTGACAATGGTTTTACGATCAATTTACGTGCTCTAAGGAAATGCACCCCAGGCCTTTGTTTTTATGTAAAATTTTATGTATTTCATAACATATTCTAGCTCTATGAAGTTCTGTGTACATGCTGTGTTTATTTGCATGGGGAAAATACCTGAAAAGATAAAAGTAATTCCAAATTTAAAATTGGATAAAAAAAATCTTATGTACATCATACAGCATACTTAAACACCTTAAATATGACTTGCTTTTCACACCATGTACCTTCATACCTCCACTTGCCCTCTAGAGAGTCTGAAATGACTTTGAAACTCAGAAGGACTGTATAAATGGACCACATGCTCAACTAACTGTTGAATTTTAGGTACATTCCTGAGAAAAAAGAGAAAGATGCATAATTACCCCTCTGTCTCAAAAGCATTAAAAGCATGACTTAATTTACATTTTCACCATTTTTCTAGACTATTGATACATTTTTACGGAATTCCTTTAAACTTTTCCTAATTGATCCTGTAATGTTAGCTGTTTATATTTTACACTACAGAGTAAGCCTTTTGTAAGCCATTTTTAGTAATGAGCACTGTTCATCTTCACTGATTCTTATCACAACCCTGTTCAAGTAAAAGCAGTGGTATTTCAATTGCATCCACTTCATCTGTGATAAAGAACGTAAACGTGATCTCTGCCATTGCTGATGTTTGTGGTCAACTCAACTGTGAGTATTGGGAAGTGTCTGACTTAAAAGCTCTTTTTTGACTCCTTCCCTCTCTACAGCTGTCTACTCTCGTCTAAATTTCAGGTAAATTTTCAGGCTAGGTGCATCTTGAACGAGCCTAAGGTCTTACTAGGTATACTTGAAACTTCCAGGCAGGTGTGTTGAGGCAAGTTGGAGCTAAACTCTGCAGGACACCAGCCCTCCAGTATCAAGTTTGGTGACCCAAGATAGAAACCAAAACTCCATCAGAGACAGAAATGGAGAAAAAAAAAACTTTGGGAGAAACCAGGCTCAGTTGGGGCCAGTTCTCCTCTGCTGCAGCCTGGAATTGAACTGCTGGTTTCGTCTGTCCAAAGTCATATTGTGCAGAGGACTCATCTGGTTCCTATGATCTTGTCCCGATGGCCGTCTAGGTGACGGGGTCTTTACTGAGGATCTGTCTCTGGGGCTCATCTGGTTGTCCTGGTCTTCGCTGACATTCAGGGTTGTAGAGGTCATCTCTAGGTGCTGATCCACCATCTGGCCTGGATACAGACTGGATCCGGGTGACTGCAGTGACCATCTGATCTGGACACAGACTGGATCTGGTGGTTACGGTGACCTCAGAATTAGAAAGAAACAGCCTAATATTTCTATATATTTATAGTTTCTAATATGAAACAAGTACATTGGCTGTTATGGGAAGTTTTTCTGGCTATGGTTGTCCTAATTAATGCAGCCTAACAGTCCTTTAACTGATATGAATTATAGAAATGTGTTAGTGTGTTATGTGTTAGCCAGGTTGAAGAGATGGGTCTTTAATCTAGATTTAAACTCCCAAACAATGTTAGGTAGATTGTTCCAGAGTTTTGGCACTAACTAGGAAAAGGGTCTGCCGTCCACAGTTGATTTTGATATTCTAGTAATGATCAAATGGCCAGAGTTTTGAGAACACAGCGGACATGGAGGACTACAATGCAATAAGCTTGTTCAAAATACTGAGGTGCTAAACCATTCAGGGCTTTATAAGTAATAAGCAAGATTTTAAAATCTATACAATGTTTAATAGGGAGCCAGTGTAGTGTTGACAGAACCGGGCTAATATGAACGTACTTCCTGGTTCTAGTAAGAACTCTAGCTACTGCATTTTGGACCATCTGGAGTTTGTTTATTAAGCGTGCAGAACAACCACCCAATAAAGCATTACAGTAATCTAACCTGAGGTCATGAACGCATGAAAAAATTATTCTGCATTTGCCATTGAAATCATAGGTCGTAATTTAGATATACCTCTGAGATGGAAAAATGCAGTTTTACAATTGCTAGAAATGTGGCTTTCGAAGGAATGAATTTGCTATCAAATACCACACCTAGGTTCCTAACTGATGATGAAGAATTGACAGAGTAGCCATCAAGTCATAGTCTCCTGCCTACCCTGTGAAACCTTGGGATGTTTATTAAAGTCTGTTATCCTGAATCTCCTTCATCTCTGCCCTCCTTCGCTCCCTCACAATAAGCAACCGTGACAAAATACCGGACCACAAAAAATTTAACTGTGTTTTCCCTCCGTTTTGATTTCCGTTTTTTGTACAGTGTTTTTTGTTTCCTGTGTTTTTTCCCATGGATCCCCTCACCACTTTGTTCATCTCCCTACCCTGTAAGGACCCGCCCCTCTTGAAGTATGCGGTTGAGTTCAGCCAGCTCGCTGTTTGAACGGCATTCAACAATGCTGCGCTGAACGCACTGTTCTGGATCGGGGCTAATTACCACCACCCTGTTGACCTCCCAGACACCACTGGACTGAGCTGGAGGGAGGCAATCAATCCAAAGCAGAGCCAGAACTGGCCCCAATTCAAAGCACAACCAGACCCAGAGCCCAGCCCCCCATCACCCTGCTGTGCGGAGTGCAAGCTCATGCCCACTAATGATGGAGAGCCTGAGCCTGCCGCGACCAACAAACCATCGCCACATGGAGCGAAGGGATGAGGATCACCATGGAGCCGGAGCTGCTAGTGACATCAGACCAGGTTCGAGAGCCAGCTTCAATGCCTGCCACAAGGGAAAAAGCAATGGATTGGATGGCAAGAGCATGGAGAGGAGCTCTGCCCACTGCACCATAGCTGAGGGTGAGCTTATTGTGTATCTGGGACTGCTAGACTTAGAAGGGGAATTAATAGACTGGGAGGCAGATATATATGCGGACGTGCCCATTCTCCTCCCACCTTCCTCAAACTTTCCAGTCGGCCCTGAACTGTCTGCCAGCCCTGTTGTTCCCTTTCTGATGCGCTTCCAGTGCTGGGAGTCACAATTTGGTGTGTGTGGGCAATTCACACCAGCCCTGAGAGCCTGAAGGCTCAGAAATGCCCACCCACCCTCCCTCTCCTGCCTCGTCCACCGCTGTCGTCTGGCAGCCCCTCTGCTCACCCTCAGCCGACCATCTGTTCAGTGCGAGCACTGTGGGTCTGTCAATCTCCATCATGGCCGTGGCTGGAGAATCCCTTGCCTCCGCCTCCAGCCTCTGAGTCCCAGACTCCACCTCAGCCCGTCGACCTAGTGGCTCCACCATTGCTCCTAGCTTCCTCCTCTCCGCCATGGCCGGGCAGTGCACTGGCTCTGCCAGGCTCCCTCGTCCCTCCAGCTCCGCCTTGGTCTGTCGTCTACCATCTGTCACTTCGGGACTCCACTCCTCTCTGCACCTTGTCCCTCCGGCTCTGTCAGGCTCCTCCATCCCTTCGGCTCCTCCTCAGTCCTCCGTCGCTTTGGGTCCACCGCGGCCTTCTGGATCCCCACCTCCACCTCGGTCACCTGAGCCATCTGCTCCTCCATGGCCCTCTGGATCCTCAGCGTCACCCTGGCTCATTGGCTCTCCGTCTCTCCCTTGGGCTCCTCCTCCACATGCCCCACCGCCATCGGTCAGCTCCCTTGGAGTCGTCAGCCTTTCCTCCACCATGGCTCCTCTCTCCGTCAGCTCCACCGTGGGTCGCCTTCATGGCTGTGGCCTGGGTCCTGCCTGGTTCCACCTGCTCCAAGTCCTTCCTGTCTCCTCCCTGGCTCCTCCCTCCATCTGGTCTGCCCTGGCTCCTCCTGGCTCCTCCCTGGCTCCTCCTTCCGTCGTCTCCACCCTGGACTCTGTTGGCTGTTCTCCTCCCGGGTGTCCGTCCTACACCCAAGCCTCCTCCCAATGTCCCACCTGTCCCTTCCTCTGTTGTTTCTACGTGCCTTCCTGGAGGGGGTGATATGTCAGGGATATGGACCTGTTTTGTTGTGTTTTCTCCCATGTGCTCCCCGTGACCCAGTTTCTCCCTCTTGTTGATTAGTCATTTGATTCATCATTAGTCATAAGTTCTCCATTAGGAACAGCGACAAGATGGTGCCGAGATGTTTGGCTGGCCGTCTGTCACTCCACTCTCTCTTTGTTCTATATTTATTATTATTTTACCTATGTTGCCAAGGCGTACTATCGTGTTTTACCTATGATCACCAAACTCTGCTTGAGATTGGAGGCTTCTGCAATCAGATTAAACCTGACCTGCTGAAAAGCTCACCTCTACCTCCATGCCTCGAGGAAATTCCGGCCTTCCTGAGGTGCCCTCCTCTCTATCATGCTTGCAAGAGACGGCGCAGAAGACGTGGTAAACGCGGAGGTGTCCGGGTAAGGTTCAAGGCTATTCTGAGGACTATTGGTGTGCTTGGTCGCTGGACCGAGCTGTATCTGTTGGACGCTGCTGTTCTGCACTCGAGGGTGTTCAGGGACCGATGGATCCGGCCGGTGTTCCCTGACGCTGGTGGCTCAGGTGGTGTCGGCCGCTCGGTGGACCCCAATCGGCTGGTGCTCCCCTGCCAGCTAGGAGAAGAGGTGTGGATCGTCGGAACCTCCGCTCCCTGAAGCATGTCGTGTCCGCATCTGACACTCTTACTTTAAATCTGGCTCTGTTGAATGTGAGATCTGTCACAAACAAAACGTTTTTACTGAACGATCTCTTTACGCACATCGCACGCAATTTGGATATTATGTTCCTGACGGAAACCTGGCTCCGTGAAGGTGATCTTGCTCCTTTATCGGAGCTTCTTCCCCCTGGATGCAACTACTTCAACTCCCCTCGTATTACCGGTAAAGGTGGAGGACACATTTTTAAATCTACTTTTTGCTGTCAACAATCTTCAACTGCAGGCTACTCCAGCTCTGAGCTGCAACTCTTTGAGGTAAAGCTTTCGGGAACTTTTCTCTGTGCGGTGGTCTATCGACCACCAAAATTCAACAAAGACTTTGTTCGGGACTTTGCAGACTTTGTATCGGGTGTCACTCTTAAATATGATCACTTTTTAATTGTTGGCGATTTTAATATACATGTGTGTTGTAAGAACAAACCTCTGGTCAAAGACTTCATGAATGTAATTGACTCTTTTGACCTTATGCAGTCCGTTCGGGAGCCTACGCATGAAAAGGGTCATATTTTGGATCTTGTGCTGTCATATGGGCTGGACATACAGATAACTAAGATCGGCCACACACTTTTATCTGAACATTTACCTGTTTTATTCTCCTTCTCCGGCCTGCTCCTTCTTTAAGCGCAGTTCCTCTGCACAGTCTCCGTGTTTTTAATTCTGGAACTCCACAGTTGTTTTGTGCTATTTTTAAAGATGATCTTAATGACCGCAGTGTGGATGAATGCATAGCAATGTTTGATTCTCTCTGTACTAAGATTTTAGATTTGATCGCACCCATGACTTTAAAGCACATAAAGCCACAGAAGGAGCCCTGGCTGAATGCGCACATGTAGACAGGTGGAGAGAAAATGGAAAAAGGACAATCTTCAAATTTCTAGGGAACTCCTTCAGGACAGTCTTATTAATTATCAGCAGGCTGTAAAAACTGCAAAAACTGAATATTTCTCTTTACTTGTGTCAAAAAATGCTCATAAGCCTCAGGTTCTTTTTAATGTATTTGATTCACTGGTGAACTCTGGTGATGTTGTTTGTATGGAGCCTTCTTCTAGCTTGTGTGAGGCTTTTCTGCAGTTTTTTACAGATAAGATTTCTGCTATTAGAATTCCACTATCTCGGTCTACTCAGGACCCCTCAGCTCCTCTAGCAAGCACAGCTGTCTTTGACAGCTTTGAACCGGTCTGTCTCTCTGAACTGAATGAGATAGTTGCACATTTACGCCCTGCTAACTGTCAGACAGATAGCATTCCATCATGTCTGTTTAAGGAGGTCTTCTGTTTGGTGGAGTCTTTTATTTTGAAATTTATTAATTTGTGTCTTAGTTCTGGCTGCGTCCCATCCTCCTTCAAACATGCCATAGTTCAGCCTCTTTTGAAGAAGAAGGACTTAGACCCTCTGGTTTTGTCTAATTTTAGACCCATTTCTAAGCTCCCTTTTATTTCAAGGGTTTTAGAAAGAGCTGTGTTAATTCAGGTCCAAGAATTTTTAAAAAAAGCTGATGTTTGTGAACAGTTTCAGTCTGGTTTTAGGTCTCGTCATAGCACAGAGACTGCTCTTTTAAAAGTTTTTAATGATCTGTTCTTACACCTTAATACTGGCAACTGTGCCATTCTAATTCTCCTTGATTTGACTGCAGCCTTCGACACAGTTGATCATAAAATTCTTCTGTGGCGCTTAGAGCACTGTGTTGGCTTAAAAGGCACTGTCCTAAAGTGGTTTTAGTCGTATTTAACAGACAGATCAATTTCTGTACAAATGGGACAGTTTTCCTCCTCAGTGGCCCCTCTGACCTGTGGGGTACCGCAGGGGTCAGTTTTGGGTCCACTCCTATTCACCCTGTATATGCTCCCATTGGGATTCATATTCAGGAAGCATGGCATTTCTTTCCACTGCCTCGCTGATGATGTGCAGGTGTATCTACCGCTAAAGGTTCCAGTAAAAGAATCTTTGCAGGCCGTGTTAAACTGCATGAGTGATATTAAGACGTGGATGGACCTAAACTTTTTAAAACTTAATGAGAATAAAACGGAGGTTGTCTTGTTTGGTCGTCCAGAGTTGGTTCAGGTTCTTACCAGCTCCCTCGGCCAACTAGCACCTCATTTAAGATCCCATGCCAGGAATCTTGGAGTGATTGTTGACAGTGCTTTTAAACTGGATAAGCAGGTCAGTGCTGTGGTTAAGTCTAGTTTTTTTTCACCTTAGACTGAGAGCTAAAGTCAAACCGTATTTGAGACAGGCTGACCTAGAAAAAGTCATTCATGTTTTTATTACCTCTCGCCTGGATTACTGTAACTCCTTGTATACAGGCATTGGGAAGTCCAGTGGTGATCGAGCCTTCTCAGTGGCAGCTCCCACTCTCTGGAACTCACTGCCCGTAGCTGTGCGGACTGCTAGTAGCCTGTCCACTTTTAAATCATTGCTGAAGACTCATTTGTTTGAAGTAGCTTTTGGCACAGGGGAGCCGCCTTGATGAATGTGTTGTATTCTATGTGTATATATAATTTTTTTCCTTAGTATTTTGTTATTTCATTGGTCTTTTTTGTGTATTTTACTGTGAAGTACTTTGGTAGGCCCTGGCCTTGGAAATGTGCTATATAAATAAATGTGACATTGACATTGATTCAGCTGTGTCTTGTCAGTTACACTCGTTTAGTCCTTTATTTAAAGTGTTGCTTGCCCTATGTTTCCTTGTCCAGTATTGTTCGTCTCATGATGGTGCTACATGTGTCTCCTGCCTACCCTGTGTAACCCTTGGATGTTTATTAAAGTCTGTTATCCTGAATCTCCTTCGTCTCCATGCTCCTTTGCTCTCTCACAGTAAGCAACCATGATCCCATTTACCTGGGCTTTAGAATTACCCAGTGTTGATTATTTTAAGTGTGAGAGACAAATGTTTGAGGTACTGTAACAAAGACAATGATCAGGAAGAAGGAAGAGGACGGGGTCAGTTTGACTGCTGCTGGTGATTTTATTCTCATTCAAATAAATAAACAAAACGTCAATATAGCACAGTTGCATTCGGTCTCTCTCTACCTTCCAGCTCACTCCCAGGCTCTTTATATGGTCTTTCCAAGACAATTACTGGAACAAGACACAGGTGTTTGTCATTTGCATTTAACCCACTTACTCACCGCTCGTCTCTCAACTCTCTCTCCCCCATTGCAGACCTGGCTGAACCACGCCCCCCCTTGCCACATACCCCCACCGCCCGACTCAGGCCTGCAGCTCCCCCCCCCCATTTCTGGAGAGGAAGTCGGCCACAGCCATCTCTACACCCGGTCCTGGGATTTAAAAGGCTGTAAAGCCAGATACCAACAAGTGATCTGCGGGTTGGTATCCTTCATGCGGTGGACCCACTCCAGAGGGGAGAAAGGAGGGACTTGGAGCAGGTGGAGCCAGGCGGGACCCAGGCCACAGCCATGAAGGCAAACCAAGGTGGAGCCGACGGAGAGAGGAGCCATGGTAAAGGAAGGGCTGACGAGTCCAAGGGAGCTGACCGATGGCGGTGGAGCAGGTGGAGGAGGAGCCCAAGGCAGAGGGCAGATGTGGCCTAATGGTTAGAGATTTGGACTTGTAACCTGAAGGTCGCAGGTTCGAGTCTCGATGCTGGCAGGAGTTGTAGGTGGGAGGAAGTGAATGAACAGCACTCTCTTCCACCCACAGTAGCCATGCTCCCCGGGCGCTGGATATAGATGCCCAGTGCTCCGGGTGTGTGTTCACGGTGTGTTCACTTCTCACTGCTGTGTGTGTGCACTTGGATGGGTTAAATGCAGAGCACCAATTCCGAGTATGGGTTACCATACTTGGCAAATGTCACAACTTTCACTTCACTTTTCAGAGATGGTGAGGACTGCCCACCTGATGGCCAAACACTCCTTCTCTATGGTGCTGTACATAGTCTCTCTCTTTGAGAGCTTGCGACTAATGTACAGCACCGGCTGCTCCTCTCCCTCTATCTCCTGGGACAGGACTGCCTGCACCCAGCCATCTGTCCGACACGTCAGTCTGCAACAAGAAGGGGAGAGAAAAGTCAGGAGAATGTAAGAGCGGCCCGCCACACAGAGCAGCCTTTACTTGGGTAAAAGCCTGCTGACACAGCTCCGTCCACTGGACCGCATCTGGTGCTTCTTTTTTAGTGAGATCAGTCAGAGGCCTGGTGAGGTCCAAATAATTAGGTACAAACCTTCTATAATATCCCACCAGCCCTAGGAAATGTTTTACCTCCTTTTTGGTCTTAGGTCTCGGGCAAGTGGCAATCGCTGCCGTCTTATTAATTTGGGGACGTACCTGCCCGTGACCCAAGTGGAAGCCCAGATACCTGACCTCCACACACCCAACCGCACACTACTTTGGGTTGGCCGTGAGTCTGGCCACCAATTCAAGCCACCCATCCAAGTGCACACACAGCAGTGAGAAGCAGCTATATCCAGCACCCGGGGAGCAACTGGGGGTTCAGTGCCTTGCTCAAGGTCACTTCAGCCATGGGTATTGAGGGTGGAAGAGAGCGCTGTTCATTCACTCCCGACTAGGGTTGGGAACTGAGAACCGGTTCTTATTCAGAACCTGAATTCTGAATTCTGTTTTTTGAAAAGAACCGGAACCGTGAGCAATATCTAAGTTTCGGTTCCAAAAACAGTTCTGGTGCAATACGTGACCAAGCGCTGTGAGCAGCCTTGCGCTGGTGTTCTGACGATTCGGCGTTTCTCGTAAAGGATGTCACAAACCAAATAACAGAAATGTCACCCTGCCTCTTTAATTACTGAGCACATTTTTTCTAATGACGCACATTCCACAGACACGCGCGCCGCATTGTGTCTTTAACTGCCGAATACATGTTTCCTACGACTGTACTGCACTCACGCCTTTGATAACTGTGCACGTCGTTTTGTCTGACTGTACATGTACCAGCAGCGTGCAGCAACTGCATCCACAAAATTACATTATACACTCACCTAAAAGATTATTAGGAACACCATACTAATACTGTGTTTGACCCCCTTTCGCCTTCAGAACTGCCTTAATTCTACGTGGCATTGATTCAAGAAGGTGCTGAAAGCATTCTTTAGAAATGTTGGCCCATATTGATAGGATAGTATAGTATCTTGCAGTTGATGGAAATTTGTGGGATGCACATCCAGGGCAGGAAGCTCCCGTTCCACCACATCCCAAAGATGCTCTATTGAGTTGAGATCTGGTGACTGTGGGGGCCATTTTAGTACAGTGAACACATTGTCATGTTCAAGAAACCAATTTGAAATGATTTGAGCTTTGTGACATGGTGCATTATCCTGCTGGAAGTAGCCATCAGAGGATGAGTACATGGTGGTCATAAAGGGATGGACATGGTCAGAAACAATGCTCACGTAGGACGTGGCATTTAAACGATGCCCAATTGGCACTAAGGGGTCTAAAGTGTGCCAAGAAAACATCCCCCACACCATTACACCACCACCACCAGCCTGCACAGTGGTAACAAGGCATGATGGATCCATGTTCTCATTTTGTTTACGCCAAATTCTGACTCTACCATCTGAATGTCTCAACAGAAATCGAGACTCATCAGACCAGGCAACATTTTTCCAGTCTTCAACTGTCCAATTTTGGTGAGCTTGTGCAAATTGTAGCCTCTTTTTCCTATTTGTAGTGGAGATGAGTGGTACCCGGTGGGGTCTTCTGCTGTTGTAGCCCATCTGCCTCAAGGTTGTGCGTGTTGTGGCTTCACAAATGCTTTGCTGCATACCTCGGTTGTAACGAGTGGTTATTTCAGTCAAAGTTGCTCTTCTATCAGCTTGAACTCAGACCGGCCCACCTGGCACCAACAACCATGCCACGCTCAGAATTGCTTAAATCACCTTTCTTTCCCATTCTGACATTCAGTTTGGAGTTCAGGAGATTGCTTTGACCAGGACCACACCCCTAAATGCACTGAAGCAACTGCCATGTGATTGGTTGATTAGATAATTGCATTAAAGAGAAATTGAACAGGTGTTCCTAATAATCCTTTAGGTGAGTGTATTTGTCCCATATTGTCATTAGTATACATACTGACTTTAACTTGGACCACTAAATAAATAGACTGCTATTGTTATGTAAGTATGAGGGTTAGATTATTTAGTGTACAGGTCATTTCAAGAGTGATAAACAAAGTGATATTTAAAATGCATGAAAATAAATATTTTCTGTTTAAAAATGTGGAAACCACTCATTGCATCACAGCATCTCCTGACTGCATTATTATTTGTAAAATAGGGGCTTTATGGAGTGTGTGTATACATGGTTATAAGTATTTACAGTTTATATTTCATTAATTTAGGGAAATGAGCAAGTGTCTTAGCCCTCAAGGGACTATTTGGCCAACCTTATTCCTGCTTGAAAAGCAAAATGTTATTGATAGTGTAAAAACATCAACTTTGAAGCACATGCTGATTGATGGACTTGCATAACTCAACATTACTTCCTACCTTCCAGCAACACTACATTCAATGAAGGTAAAATAGTAAAAAAACAATAATAGTTTATTTAAATGGAATCGGAACCAGAAAATCTGTATACTGTAATATATATGTTGAATTTTGACATTGACAACCTTTAAATTAAGTTGACAGTAAGTAATAAACAGTATTGAGCATTGAGTATTTGAGTATTGTGTATTTTTCCTTACCACTATTTTTTTAATAGTTGTTTAATGATTTTAATGGAAACGGAATCGGAATCGGAACCGGAACCGGAAAATGTCTAACGATTCCCAACCCTACAACCTACCTACCTACCTACCTACCTACCTACCCACAACTCCTGCCAGCACCGAGACTCAAACCTGTGACCTTGTGGTTACAAGTCCAATTCTCTAACCATTGGGCCACAGTTGCCCCCATTACTATAGATGATGATGTCATCTAAATACCCTAGTGAAAAAAAAAAGTATACCAAGTATACTTGCAGCCAGACTAATTGTCAGTATACTTCAAGTGTGTTAATGATTAGTTAACTTGAAGTGTGCTATTTTGAAACAACTATTTTTGTACCAAGTGTATTTAAGTTGTATTTAAATTTTACTAAAGTATAACTTTAAGTGCATTTAGTGTACTTTTTTGTGCTAAATTGGAACAACTTCAAGTATACTTTTAAGTAAATTTAAGTATATACCTATTTACATGCTTGATAAGTGATATTAAAATTTACTTTTTTGTATTATGAGTACATTAAAAAATTAATTATGAGTGTCTTTGAAACACACAAGCAATATACTATAAATGTATTATTTTTGAGTAAAAATATGCTATTTTTTCCCCCATTGCTGAATCCACTTTTCAAGGTCATTACAATAAATACATGACTTCAATGACAGACAGAGACACATTATTAACAATTCAAACAGTGTTTATTTAAACCTCAAATGATTTTAGCATTGCAAAACATAAAATGCACCAACCATGTTCTTAAATAAAAAGAACACTGAAAAAAAAAAATTGTAACAGCAGCAACACAAATTTCATGTTTTTGCTGAATTTGCTTTGGATTTTTTTGTTTTTGAAACTTTATTTCGAACATGTAAAATAAATACAATAAAACAATACAACACAATTTTAAATTATACATGTCCAAAAATACTGCAATTCTATAAAGAATTGGCCGCTCACACATCAGATGTACTTGTTTGTGGAAACTAGGGTTGTAACGATATATAATTTAATAATCATTCAATTTATGCATTTAGCAGATGCTTTTATCCAAAGCGACTTACAGTGCATTCAGGCTATAAAAATTTTTTTACCAGAATGTGTGTTCACTGGGAATTAAACCCATGACCTTTTGCGCTGCTAATGCAATGCGCTACCACTGAGCCACAGGAACACTATACCAGTAAGACGGTTTATCATAGTTTGAACGTGCACGGTTATCATACCGCAAACATTTGCATATCTACGTTAAAAATAAAAATAAAATATTGCTGCAAGCAGCGATTACCGGGGTTCAAGCACTTTAAGACCTTCGGGGTGGTTTCGGCCAACCTGGATGTATGGCTGACAAACTTTGACTCAATGAGATTTTAAATGTTGTAACAGTGGTTTTATAATGTTTTAACATGAATCCATAAAACCTTTGAACAGTACTGTTTAAGTTAGTTGAATTAGCCGATTAGTGATCTTCCGCTGCCATCTAGTGGTTAAAAATGGCAATTTCTCATACAACACTGTGTTTTTAAAATTTATAACTATTAGAGTGTTATTTTTTGCCCAATCCCTCTTAAATTTTGCATGATTCTCTAGAATGAAAATATGCATTATTTTACACAGTTTTGATCATTTGTGAGCTGTCTGTTTGTATTAATATGCCTTTGGGTACACTATGTTAAGAACATATAATAAAATGACCGCTTTATAGTTGACCAAATGCAATTGTTCAACCTTTTTTTTGATAATTATTGACCTACAGAGTCTAGAGAATTGTACTTCAGTGGTTTTATTGATTTTCAGCTTAAACCGTTGGACTAGTTTGCAAAAGTAGCTTTTTTAAATAATCTTGAATATTTAATTAACAGTTTTATTGACAACATTGGTCCAAAAGTTTTTCAGAATGAGGTGCTCTATCATATGATATGAAGATCTAGTGTTTGTGTGAATATATGAGAATTTTAACTAATTTGAGGCTATTTACCATATAAATCTTGAGTTTTTGAGGACTTTGTAACTGTTTTTAGAACCACCTATTATCCGATCTCTTTGAAACTTTGCATAATTGTTAAGAGTCATCTGACACATGTTGTCATCAAGTTTCGTAAAGTTTTGAGTTTTCGTTTAGGTTTTATAGGCTTTTGGGTATTTTGGCCATACCCCTTTTCTAAATTAACCCGTTATAGCTAACCAAAGGACAAAATTCAATTTTGTTTTGATAATTATTGATCTAAAGAGTCCAGAGAATTGTTCTGTAGTAGTTTGATCGAGATTAAGTGGAAAACCTAGGACTAGTTTGCGAAAGTATGTTTTTAACATATCTGTGAATATTTAATGAACGATTTGATTGACAACATTAGTCCCAGAGGCAAAGTTTTTCAGAATGAGGAGATCTGTCATATGATATGAATATATCATATCATATCTTGTGTTTTTGAGGACTTTTTTTAATGTTATAGCGCCAGCTATGGTCCGATCACCATGAAACTTTGCATGCTTCTTATGAGTCATTTGAGATATGTTTTCACCAAGTTTCGTAAAGTTTTGAGTTTTCTTTTAGGTTTTTATAGGCTTTTTAGTATATTTGGCCACACCCATTTAATAAATGACACTGTTACAAGTAAGCAAAGGTCAAATTTTAACATGTTTTGGATAATTATTGATCTAGAGAGTCCACAGAATATTACTGCAGTGGTTTGGTTCCGATCGGGTGAAAAACCTAGGACTAGTTCGCAAAAGTAGGTTTTTAACGTATCTATGAATAGTTATTGAACGATTTGATTGACAGCAATGGTTCTTGAGGCAAAGTTGTGCAATATGTGGAGATCTATCAAATGATATGCATATTGTGTTGTTATGTGAAACACCACGTGATTACAGAGCCAAAAAACTCCTTAGCGCCAACTAGTGGCCGATTTCTTTCAAAATTCTTAAAGACCTTAAGGGTCCATGAGTCGAACATGCCCACCGAGTTTCGTTCCGATTGACCTCCGTTAACCCCTTCAAATAGGTGCTTAAATTTGTTTGGCCAATAGCGGCCATGTTTTTTGAGATATGCGAATGTCCTCAAAGGTACTTGTGCCCCTTCAGACAAAGACAATGCATACCAATTTTTAAGTCGATCGGACCAACGGTTGCCTAGTTATACCCATTTATATGTTTTTTGTGTTTTATAGCGCCCCCAAGTGGCAGAGGTGCGCAATTTTTTTTATTTTACCAAAGATTGAGATTAAACATATATGTACCAAGTTTGGTGAAGATATCTCATTCTGTTCAAGAGTTATAGCTAAAATAACATTTGGCTAACGTTAGCATAGACGCTTTTTGTTGTATAGTTTTTTGCGAAAATATAAATTTTTAATTTTTTTTTGTATTTTTTTTTATTTTAAGTGTCAGGAGTATTTCTGCAGTGGTTTGGTTCCGATTGGTTGAAAATTCTAGGACTAGTTCGCAAAAGTAGGTTTCGGATATAACGCAATTTTGCGGAAAAACCGTGCGTCGTAGAGCAAAAATTTTAGCTTCACTTTTGTTCGGACTGACCCAAGGATTACAACGATGTAAAGTTTTTGAGACTACGTCAAGCGGTTTACGAGTTAGGGCCAAAAATGTCTGAAATTTTTGTTTTTTGCGCTGTAGCGCCCCTGTTAGGCCGATTGAGGTGAGACTTTGATAGGTTCTCCCCAAATTGCGCTCTACGATCTGGCCAAGTTTCAAGTCTCTAGGCCTTACGGTTTGGTCTGCACGATCAGTTTTAGGGGAGAATAATAATAATAATAATAAAAATCTGAGCAATTTCAAGAGGGTTTCAAGCACTTCGTGCTTGAACCCCTAATAAATAAATTCTCACCCCCGCATATGCAACTTATTTCCGCTCGGCTGCTTCACTCTGCATTCACTCGGCTGCTTATGTAACTGGTCTCTTATCCTCTTTGCGTTGTGTTGTGTCAATAAAGCTCTTGTTCAATAAATCGTCTCCCATTCATCAGTTTATTCACGCTGGCCTTACACATATGAACTGATAAGTGCAATAGTGCTGAACAAATTCAAAATATATAACCCATGGTTCAAAATAATGCATTCTCACAAAATCAAAACATAACATGTACCTGAGAAAACACAGTAACAGAGTGAGTTGATATAGGCCTATTCCAGCATATTCGACACTCCTCCTGCTGGTGCTATAATAAAACATATTTTTCACACTCTTCACCAACATCCAACACTTTTTATTTAGGATTTTTTTGCTTAATATATCACACATTTCATTAACAGACAGACAGCATTACAGAGCTATCAATCACACGACTTACCGTTGGCCTTACACATGTGAACTGATAAGTGCAATTGAGGGCGCACACAGCACAAAGAACCAGCCAGCCAATAGGAAGCCTTATTAACCCCTATTCTGTCCAGTCATCCTCCAGTGTGATTATTTAACATTCTTAGCAAGAGGAGACACACAATATATTGTATGTACAACTACACGCATGTGCAGCGGAGAAAATAATCTCCATCCCCACCGGGAAAAAAGTTAATATCTGCAGTATAGCAATACTTATTAAAAAAAAAAATGAACGCGGGGTTGTCCTTGAGGACGGATCCAAATTGCAAAAAAATGTGGATGCAGAGTGGCTGCAAAAGCAGGCAGTACATCCAACATCTTCACTCATATTCATGGACACCATCCCTCCCTGCAGATGAAGGTTTGTCACATTAATAACAAGTTATAAATTAAGGCCATATGATTTCCGTGATGCAGAGGGAATCCCAGTGCAGTCGTGAACATGGAATTTACAGTATAATGAGGATGTCACATGAAACGCTCAATCTGATGGATGGATAAGTCAAAAGTAGATATGATATGTGTCTTTGAAGCGCGAAAAGACTGCTATATAAATAATCTGCTTGTTTTTGCATGTCTCTGAGTGGTGCCGTTTTATCTACTACATACTGAAGTAAGGATTTGTTCACTCAAATAACTTGTTCTTGTTCTTTTAAGAGTCATTATTTATTTTGTATATATTGAAAATTATTGTTTAATATATACCATGATATTTTCTATGACGATTATCATACTATGAAAATCTCATACCATTACAACCCCAGTGGAAACTCCACGAAAACAGTATTTGTTCAAGTAAAAGAGGTAAGGTCAAAGGGCATGTTCATACAATTTTTCCTTTTTACAACATCAGACTGTAAATCTCCTGAATTAAACCCATACTGCTTAATAAAATGAACATCATGATTAGCAGTGAGGAAGTGTATCAGTACATCACGTCAATATTGTTTACAGTGTATTAGTCAAACATACAGTATACAACAGAAGTGAGTACACCCATGTAGCATCACTTTAAATCCCATGATACAACACTAATCAAGTTGAAAAGTACAGTATTTATAGTACAGATCAGGCTAAATTGTAATGTAGGCATACATTTTCTGTAAAGCTGCTTTGAGAAGTTAGTGTACTCTAAATGAGGGCATAAAGTGCAAAAACAGCAGCAGTGCACTGACCCTAGACGTGGTTGACATCAGCTCTTCATCTTCAAAGAAAATCAACACATCTAGTGGGTTCCCTTGTGAGATTTCCTCTTCCTCCTCAACAGCAATGATGGGGACTGATGTCTTCTGCACCTGCTCAGGATCCTTTTCCTAAATGCATTAAAAGAGTCTTAGTATGTGTCACAACAAGTCATAAAATTAACCTTTGTGTGGAAAAGACATTTAAAACGTCATAAATTAAAATAAAAGTGTGAAGGATCAGAGTAGTGTTTATTCAGTAGGGCGTGTGCCCATTTAAAATCCTGTAGTATTTTTCAACAACTTGTAGTAATTTTCACATCATGTCTTCCAGAGCTGATGGTCAACTGGATTTAATTTGGAAAAACTTTCAGGGGTGTATCAGCTGAATGTTCTTGAACTTGAATTAAATGGAATTTTTATTAATAAAACTTTATACAAACCCAAAGCAACTTTTAGATAAGTACAAATGGAAATATAACACAAAAGACCTTTTTTTGTAATCCATATTAAGAAAGTCTACTATAACTTGAACTTTCAAGACCCAACTCGTATTCTTCTGAAGCATAATGACTCTGAATTAAAGGCAAACCGAAATGCAATATTTTATTCATTCTGCCAATACAGTCTGAATAAATTGGTGGCACACTACATTACATCAAACATCACTGGTCCTTGGATATCATGACGTCATTCATGTGGTGTGAAAGAACCAGTATTTGTCTGGGCTGTGTATGCATGAGATGATCAATGTTTAGATTTAGATTTATTTATAAAATATTGTACTGCTTCAGAAAACACATTTGTGCTGCTACATTTTCAAAACTAGCAATTCATCCAAAAATGAAGAAATATATTTAAAAAAAAAAACTTTCAGAAAGTGATGGTTTACCTCTCTCATTACACCAAGACCCATCAATTAAATCAATGTGAATTCTACTTCACTTTAGGCCCGTAGTATTGCAGCCATCTTGTTGTCTTTGACATCCCCAGCACTCCACGCTGCCTTTGCTCTGAAAACATGATTTAAAAACATATGCAAGGATGAGTTTGAATTAAAAAAACTCCATGCGCAAATATCAGTCTCAAATGGTAAATAACATTAGCCATAAATGCTCCTGGAGCTGCTTTGTTTACCGGGCCTTCGCCTGCATTAGTAAACTTAATTAGCATCACATGGATATGCTGGATGAAACTGAAGAAGTGGCTCATAAATAACGATCAAAAAAAAAAAAAAAGAGTTAAAAGTTATTGTAATATAGTGAATGGGTGGGTTTGTCTTACCTGTTGCTTTAGTTTCTCCACGAGTGTCGGTTATCTGTCAGCCGTCTTTCTGGTTTAAAAGACAAAAAATACTCTGTTTGTCTGTGTCCGACTGAGAAAAGCACAAAAAATTGTGTTTATTTTCTCACTGACAAACTGTGGTGTAAAACACTGCATATTTAAGATTTGCTATTGATAACTTTAATGTCATGTCGTGTTAGTTCCTCTTTGCTAGCTAATACATTAGCGTGCTGAGCTGGTTAATCTTCAAATAATAAGATATGACAATAAATCATAAACGTTTAAAAGCTCTAGCTTGAAATGCTTACCTGTTGTTGTTCATGACTCTTTGAGTGAAGCTCAGCTCAGCTGTGATTGGACGTGCTGACATCACGGGTCTGACTAGATAACGAGCGCGGTTTTTGAACAGGAAACCTGATATAATGGTGTTAAATCAAAAGGAATTGCTTAAATAAAGTCTTTTTATTTATTTATTTTTCAGTGAGCAGTGTTTTATCGTTCCTGTAATAACACGACTCTTAAAAAGAGGACCAAATCTGTTGTACTGTTCAGTGATGGAACATTGTGTGAAATTATGACTCTGGTGGCATTTAAGTGTGAGGATGGGGCATCTTCTGCATCCACCACAAACACATTCTGTGTTTTAGCTAAAGAGCTTGCATAAAGGAACATTTTTTTTGAGATGTCACCTAAAGTATATCCTCAACATTTATGTAGTGTTTCATAATGTATTTGCTGTTGTGGGATTACAAATTTATAAAATGTTAAATCTAGGTTCCAATGTAATGAGAAGGGTCTGGCTGCAGACTTGCATTCTCAGACTTGCATTCTCAGACTTGCAGTCTCAGACACTTGCGCTTCCGCTAGTGACATCCGTCTTTTTTATTTTGTTCTATTTATTGATTACTTTTTGTTTGAATCTCTCATCATTTTACAACAGTAGCCAGGTGATGAAGACAAGAAAAAAGAAACTAAATTACGAAGTCACTTGCACTCTCGGCTACCTGCGACGTCACTTGCAATCGACACAATCGTATGTGTTTACAATGGAGACAAGACGCTGTGGTGATTAAACGATTAAAACTAATTTAGTACCGTAACGTACAGGGTCCTGCAAGAAAAAGACAAGACCCGCAAATCCGCGGCCACAGAACAGCAGAATATGAACGCAATGCACAAAGTCTCTCGTTAAGCGTTTCATTTCCTCCCGTAGAAAATCATTATAAATAAAACACATAGCTTAATGGACGAAGACAAAGAAATAAAAAAGCTGTAGACAGTTATTCTATATGGAAAAACACTTAACGCGAAACTTTGCATGTTGCATTTATTCTGGGCTCACCTGGTTGCCTGTACATATTGTTTATGTATATTTTAATAATGAAGAGGAGCATATTGAGTTTCTTCTTTATCTTCTTAGTCTATTATTATGCCACATTATGCCATGTTTTGCGCCTGTTTTGCCATGTTTTATACATTATTCGTTATATTAATAAACTATATTGAATTTGATATTTGAATAGCATCTTAATACATTAAGCCATATTAAGTGTTTATGTTTTCTACGGGAGGAAAACGCTTAATTAGAGACTTTGCGCATTGCATTCATATTCTGCTGTTTTGTGGCCACGTATTTGCGGGTCTTTTTTTTTTTCTTGCAGGACCCCTGTACGTGATGTTACTAATTTAGTTTTTAATCGTTTAATCACCACAGCGTCTTGTCTCCACTGGCAACATGCACGATTTGTGTTGGTTGCAAGTGACGTCGCAGGTAGCTGAGAGTGCAAGTGGCGATTGCAAGTGACTTCGAATTTAGTTTCTTTTTTCTTGTCTTCAACACCTGGCTGCTGTTGTAAAATGTTGAGAGATTCAAACAAAAAATAAATAGAACAAAATATAAAATAAAGACTGCAAGTAATGTCACTACCGGAAGTGCAAGTGTCTGAGAGTGCAAGTGCAAGTCTGCAGCCAGACCCTTTTGAATGTAATAGCATATAAACTGAAAACGTTTTGAGGTACATTTTGAGGTAAAAAAGGATCAAATTAGGAAGCCTAGGTGTCTAAGATAATGACCTTTTGTCTTTGTGCTATTCCTTGCCATTTGGCTTTTTAAGCTCAAAGCACTGCTGCGCCTTTTGTCTCTATGATAATGTGAAAGTATGGGCGATACTATCAGGCACCTCTGCATTTGAATGACACTGTTACGCTGATGAGATCAAAGCTGGGAGTTTTCCAGTGTTGGGCTGATCCCTGTATTGCATTTGCATGCTTTGTTTAGATTATCTCCGACTCTATGTATCCCTCCCCCTAGAAATGTATATAAACTACAAATGTATAAATGACTAGTAAGACTTTTGATGACTGCAGCGCCATAAAGCGCGTTCTCAATAAAGAATTCTGCTGAAGATTACCCAAGAGTCTCCTGGTCTTCGCTTCTGAGTTTCCAACACTGTCCATCCTCAATCACTCAAATGGAAATGTGTAGTTATTAGGTCTAAACACAAACCGTATGACATTCCACTTCCAAACAATATTGAAAGAGACTACAAACTGATTATGGGGAACAACTTCTGCAGCTTTAGACAGATATCAATGCCAATTGTTGTTTTTCAGCTTTATTTCTCCATAAAATTTATAATGATATGTTATAACAGTGTTTCCCACACATTGATTTATTTGTGGCGGGCCGCCACAATATCAAAACTGACCGCCACAAATAGATTTTCCAAAAGGATTTGACTTCATTGAATAAACATGAGCACTACAAGTTTCAAAATCAAAATCCGGTGCGGGTGTTTTTATATCACTGTATTTCAGAAGGAAACCAACTGTATTTAAAAAAAAAATTCGATTTCATTTTAATTTCATCTTGCATGTAATGCTTGATAAGGCAGCGTTTGTGAGCTTAGCGCTGCTTTACAGCCGTTACCGGAGAATCCTCTATCTCTCCCACTCTTAAAGCGCCTCCTGCTGGCAGAAAATGAATTAGCATATATATGTACATATTGGGGCAGGGGACTGCCGCCACAAATAGAGTGTAAGGCTGTGGGAAACACTGTATAATAATGCAGTGATATGATATTAATGCAGAATGAGTGAACTTGAGTTTTTGACCATGCAATATAGACAGTGTTTACTTGACTGTACTGTACATTTTATAATGCATTCGCTTTATTTATTTGTTTTATTACTTTCTGAAAACAATGCATGTCCAAGTAATGAAGTGAATTCCAAGCATGAAGAAGTAAACTTATAATTTACTCAAAAATGTGATTTAAAATATACTACAACTTCAGGTTATTTAATAATGTACGTTGATGATGAAATAATGAAAGTATACTTTCAATGCATTGTTACAATGATCATTTTAAGCACACAGTTACAAAATATTCATAAACTATATTTAAGTAAAGTGCAAATAAATATGCTTATAAAAATAAACAGAACTTTCAATTCTAAAATATATTTTTGTAAAATATATTTTTAGAAAATATACAAAATTACAATTGTTTTAAAGTGTGTTAAAAGCTGTATTGTGAAAATGTAGGCAAAAGCATGATGCTAATATACTTTTTATATATTTAAAGATACTAAATATTTTGTAAGTATATTTGCAATATACTGTTAAAACAGGGAATATATTACAAATACAATAAAGTATTTTTTTTTCACTAGGGAACTGATTATGGTGGCCACAGAGAATCTGCTCAAATTGAACTCTTTTTTCTGCCTCCGTCATTCCATGCACAAGAACATGGTCTGTCACAGTTGCTCTGATTTCAGTTGAAATTACTGTTCTTGGTCTTGTTCTTCATCATCCTCCTCCTCTTCCTCCACCTCATATATGCACTTTTTCTCTACCTCTCAGATTGTTATCCATTGTTGATGGGTGCACTTGTGCCATCTGTGCACTTTGAACTGGCTTATATTTTGTATCTACATATTTAGAAACATTTATGAACAATTTTGAATTATTTTGTGTAAACGATGACGGCCATGTTGCAGTTGTGCTTAACTTCAACTTTCTTGTGTTTAAAGGGATAGTTCACCCAAAAATGAAAATTATGTCATTAATGACTCACCCTCATGTCGTTCCAAACCCGTGAGACCTCCGTTCATCTTCGGAACACAGTATAAGATATTTTTGATTTAGTCCGAGAGCTTTCTGTCCCTCCATTGAGAATGTATGTAGGGTATACTGTCCACGTCCAGAAAGGTAATAAAAAACATCTTCAAAGTAGTCCATGTGACATCAGAGGGTCCGTTAGAATTTTTTGAAGCATCGAAAATACATTTTGGTCCAAAAAATATCAAAAACTACGACTTTATTCAGCATTGACTTCTCTCCCGGGTCTGTTATGAGCGCGTTCACAACACTGCAGTTTAGTGATATCCGGTTCGCGAACGAATCACTCGATGTAACCGGATCTTCTTGAAACCAGTTCACCAAATCGAACTGAATCGTTTGAAACGGTTCGCATCAACAATAATCATTAATCCACAAATGACTTAAGCTGTTAACTTTTTTAACATGGCTGACACTCCCTCTGAGTTCAAATAAACCAATATCCCGGAGTAATTCATTTACTCAAACAGTACACTGACTGAACCGAGCCAGATAACGAATGAAACATTGACTCGTTCTCGAGTCAAGAAGCATTTCTGTCGGACGCGTCTGGTTCGAGAAGTGAGGAGCTGATGATACTGCGCATGTGTGATTCAGACTGACACACACGTCTGAACCGAACTGGTTCTTTTGATGATTGATTCTGAACTGATTCTGTGCTGATGTTATGAGCGCGGGTAAACCGAAGGCTTGAATCAAGGGCAACCATCGCCAATGAAGTCATTACGTCGTGTGTGTAAGGTATGGTGTACAGTTTTAGGAAGGTGGTTTATTGAATCAAACTGTCCGAAAGAACCGGTTCGCGGAGAAGAACAGAACTTCCCATCACTACCGGTGATCTGAAAACCGATGCAACCGGTTCTTGACTCAAGAACGAGTCAATGTTTCGTTCGTTATTTGGCTCGGCTCGTGTTCATCTTCAGTTCTCTCTTCACAGCAGTTCAGTCAGTGTACTGTTTGAGTAAATGAATTACTCCGGGATATTGGTTTATTTGAACTCAGAGGGAGTGTCAGCCATGTTAAAAAAGTTAACAGCTTAAGGTCATTTGTGGATTAATGTTTATTGTTGACGTGAACCGTTTCAAACGATTCAGTTCGATTTGGTGAACTGGTTCAAGAAGATCCGGTTACATCGAGTGATTCGTTCGCGAACCGGATATCACTAAACTGCAGTGTTGTGAACGCGCTCATAACAGACCCCGGGAGAGAAGTCAATGCAGAATAAAGTCGTAGTTTTTGATATTTTTGGACCAAAATGTATTTTCGATGCTTCAAAAAATTCTAACGGACCCTCTGATGTCACATGGTACTACTTTGAAGATGTTTTTATTACCTTTCTGGACGTGGACAGTATACCGTACATACATTCTCAATGGAGGGACAGAAAGCTATCGGACTAAATCTAAAATATCTTATACTGTGTTCCGAAGATGAACGGAGGTCTCACGGGTTTGGAACGACATGAGGGTGAGTCATTAATGACATAATTTTCATTTTTGGGTGAACTATCCCTTTAAGGTTTTGCATTACTAGTTCATCACAGAGCAAATTGTGTTTTGCTGAGTGAGAATGTTTGCAGATGCACTCTTTTGCAAAACTATTAACACAGTGTCTAAACTGCCTGAACTTGTTTAAGGTTCTGCAGAAAAAGTGATTCCTTTGACAAATTGGTTGAGGCTTTGGTTCAGAGAATAGGGTTAAGTGTCTTAGCAAATGTGAAAAACTCTAACACATGAATCATATAGATGTCTCCGTGATAAAAGAGTGCTATCTGGGATGAGGAACATTTCCCAGGGATCTGGCAACCCATGACGTGCCGCTCTAAATGAAAGTGAAAGTAAATGAATAGACTTAATGTTGCCATTTTAAACAGACATAATCGGTGATTTACAGAGTATATTTACATCTTTAATATAATCGATGCTGACACAGGAATTTGTGTGTATAGCTACCTGATGGAAATGTGAATCGGTATGTATGATATGTTTTACCCAAAAGCAAATGAACAAAGATTTTTGGGTCTTTTCATGCTGACTGCCATTCTTCAAAGTCTAAACAGCTTTTTAACATGTGTCTGATCTTATGTATTTGAGTGAAGGCAGCTCGAAATCTATTTCTCTAACTCTCATTCAGCTGAATATGCACCTTATTATTGTAAGAACACGAGGCTTCCTCGTTTGCTTCCGGGTAGTTGTACAAAAACTGTAGGTTATGCTGCTTGATAAAGTGAAAGTGACGTGACATTCAGCCAAGTATGGTGACCCATACTCAGAATTAGTGCTCTGCATTTAACCCATCCGAAGTGCACACACACAGAGCAGTGAACACACACACACACTGTGAACACACACCCGGAGCAGTGGGCAGCCATTTTTATGTTGCGGCGCCCGGGGAGCAGTTGGGGGGTTCGATGCCTTGCTCAAGGGCACCTAAGTCGTGGTATTGAAGGTGGAGAGAGAACTGTACATGCACTCCCCCCCCACCCACAATTCCTGCCGGCCCGAGACTCGAACTCACAACCCTTCGATTGGGAGTCCGACTCTCTAACCATTAGGCCACGACTCCCCTCCCCTATTCTTGCTGGTATTTTTACAAAAACTGTAGGTTATGCTGCTTGATATCGTGGTTTAGGGCTGCATGATAATGGTTAAACTGATAATCACAATTATTTTGATTACAATTATAATCAAGATTATTAATAATGATTATTCTATCCTGCTGGAAAAAACTGCTAAAACCAGCCTAAACTTAGCTGGTTTAAGCTGGTTGTTCCAGCTGGTCTCCCAGCCTGACCAGCTAAGAAAGTGGTCAAAACCCCTCTAAAACCAGCCTTCTGACCAGCTTTGACTAGCAAAGACCGGGCTGTATGACCAACTAAAATCAGTCAACCAGCTTAGGCTGGGTTTAGCGGGGGTTTTTTTATTTTATTTTTTCAGCAGGGAAATGCAATAACATTTTATGTGTCCTTTAACCAACCTCCACTGACTATACACTGAATTCATTTAACCAACTTTGATAATACAAACTCATGGTTTTGGTTAGTGTTTTGTCATCTTTATTCACATTACATTTTCTAAGTGACAATTTGTTCACAAATGGGAAAAAGCCACTCAGATCGCACAGTAATTTTGCTCAAAGATCGTTAATACACACTGAAATCTAACATCGCCATGCCATTTTCAACGCGAAAACTGGTAAAAACTTTAGAAACTCTTAATATAAATTTCAACAATTCCAATTTATGTACATTTTCCCCAATCGTACTGTCACAGTTAGGAAAAGCGTATATATTCCTCAAACACAATAGATCCATTATTGAAACTCAGTGAAAGTTTGATCATTGCACATCTGGTAACACAAACAGTACAAATGGCTTGTGAAAAAACACACATTGTCTATATGACACTTTCATGTAAGCAGAATATCACTGTGGAGAGATCACTAAACTTGTATGTTTTCATATCATCATCAGTGCTTGTTCCTCCATCAGTGAGCATGCACAGGGTTGCCAGATTGCACAAATTAAAGTTCTTCACATCTGGCAACCACAAGCATGAACGCTTGTGAAGACTTGTTATCAATGCAAGATAAGCAAATGCAAAATTAAAAACACGTTTCAGGATAAATAACAAGCCGGCCAATATCGTGACAATTATTTTTAACTAATCAAGAAAGGTGGATATCGTTATCGAGATTAAAATATGATTAATCGTGCAGCCCTACACTGGTTTGTAGCACACATAGTTTTTTCTGTTTATTGTTATTCTTTTAGTAATTTAACTGTAGCGGCTGATGCATCGAAAGTCTTGCACATTAACAGGAAATAACTTCCAAAATGAGGCTGATGAAGGCTGCTTGTTTAGCTTAGTTGTGATTGTCTCTTCCATCTAGAGTCAGTCGAGATTAAACTTTTCAGATTCATCATGGACGACACTCAAACATCTGGAGATGAAGATTTTTTTCCAGGATGCAGGTATATTGAGTAACACATTAAATAACTTATGATTATGCTAAGACATGGCTGCCTATTGAAAAAAACTTACATTTTTTTTTTTTTTTTTTAACACCATAAAGCCCCCATAAGTGCTTTTCATTAATAAATAGTTTTTGAAGATCATATAATTAAGATGATTCTAATCATAAATGAATAAATCTGTTTTGTTTTAGCCCAGATCATCAGAAGAGATCAGAAGCAGAGCCCAGCTGAGAGTGTGTGGGGGGTGGATGTTCAGTGGATTAGAGAATAATGTTTAGAAGTTGGGTTTAGAGGGGTGGTGTTGGGTATAACATTTGTATAAAAATGTTATTATTATTATAACAGTCCACTTCACAGTTTTTAATTAAACTGTGTATGAATTATAAAGTGCTCTTTAAAGTAAATTTGATAATGACAAATGTATTTTTAATTTGTTGCATACAATAATTTAAAGGATTTACATTAATCTTGTTTCTTTCTTTCTTTGTTTTAGCTTAGTTTATCAGAAGAGATCAGAAACAGAGCCCAGCTGTGTGTCTATGAAGAGTGACAGGTCCATGGAGCAGCCATTAAGGTTTAACAGTGGAGTTTCCCAGACTGGTCTTAGGTATAACATTTGTATAAAAACATAATTATAGCATGACATGCTATATTGTCATATATTATCAGTTCAGTTCACAGTTTTTGTACAAACAGTGTATGAATTGATAAAGTGCTCTTTAAAGTGAATTTGATAAAAAATAAATGAATAGTTAATTTGTTGCATACATCCGTAGTGGCCTAATGGTTAGAGAGTCAGACTTCTAACCTCAAAAGTCACGAGATGTAGATGGGGAGTGAATGAACAGCACTCTCTTCCACCTTCAGTAATCATGACTGAGGTGAGACCCTTGAGAAAGACACCAAACCCCCAACTGCTCCCTGGGCGCCGCAGCAATAAAAATGGCTGCCCACTGCTCTGGGTGTGTGTTCAGAGTGTGTTTGTGTTCATTACTGTGTGTGTGCACTTGGATGGGTTAAATACAGAGCACGAATTCTGAGTGTGGCCACACAGCATGTCACTCACTCACTTAATTTAAAGGATGTACTTTAAAGGGATACTCCACCCCAAAATGAAAATTTTGTCATTAATCACTTACCCCCATGTCGTTCCAAACCCGTAAAAGCTTTGTTCGTCTTCAGAACACAATTTAAGATATTTTGGATGAAAATTGAGAGGCTTGAGACTGTCCCATAGACTTCCAAATAAATAACAGTGTCAAGGTCCAGAAAAGGTATGAAAGTCTTTGTCAGAATACTCCATCTGCCATCAGACGTACAATCTGGGTTATATGAAGTGACGGGAACACTTTTTGTAAGCAAGGAAAACAAAAATAATGACTTTATTCAACAATTCCTTTGTCAGCGGTCTCCTCTGTGTCTCTTCCTACCACCACCTGTATGCCCTTCTGTATCATCCGTGCCACAAGGATGCGCTGTTTCCACGTGTGTTTAGCTTTGATTTGAAAGAAAACAAAGCATCCTTGTGGCGCGGATGATACAGAAGAACATACACAGCATACAGTGATATGGAGAGACACAGAGGAGACTGTTGACAAGGGAATTGTTGAATAAAGTCGTTATTTTTGTTTTCTTCACTTACAAAAAGTGTTCCCGTCGTGTATTCTGACAAGTACCTTTATACCTTTTATGGACCTTGACACTGTTATTTACTTGGCAGTCTATGGGACAGTCACAGGCCTCCCGCTTTTCATCCAAGATATCTTTAATTGTGTTCAGAAGACGAACAGAGCTTTTACGGGTTTGGAACGACATGGGGGTAAGTGATTAATGACAAAATTTTTATTTTGGGGTGGAGTAACCCTTTAATATCTCTCTGTTTTAGCTCAGATCATCAGAAGAGATCAGAAGCAGAGCCCAGCTGTATGTCTATGAAGAGTGACACGTCTATGGATCCAACAAAAAGATTTAGCAGTGGAGATTCATGGCCTGGTCTCAGGTAAAATATTTCTGTAAAATATATGATCTGAACATATGATAAAGAATGCATAAGACATTGTACTTTTTAACTCATATAATATCTTTTAAAATTCATGTTATCATTTTTATTTTTCAGCCATGAAGTCCTCAACACATTTAGATCAAATCTTCTGAAGAACTGTGCGTGTCTGTATGAGGGAACAGCGACGCAGAGAAACTCAAAACTCCTGAATGAGATCTACACAGAGCTCTACATCACAGAAAGTGAGAGTGGAGAGATCAGTAATGAGCATGAGGTGAGACAGATTGAGACACAATCCAGGAGAGCAGCAACAGAGGACACAGCCATCAAATGCAGTGACATCTTTAGACCTTTACCTGGACAAGACAAAGCCATCAGAACTGTGCTGACAAAGGGAGTCGCTGGCATTGGAAAAACAGTCTCTGTGCAGAAGTTGATCCTTGACTGGGCTGAAGGGAAAGAGAATCAGGACGTCCAGCTCATATTTCCACTTCCTTTCAGAGAAATCAACCTGATGAAGGACAAAACACTCAGTCTTTCAGATCTTCTTCATGTCTTCTTCCCTGAAACTAAAGAAATGGAAATATCCAGTGATGAATATAAAGTGTTGTTCATCTTTGATGGTCTGGATGAGTGTCGTCTGTCTCTGAACTTTAAGAGCAAAGTGAAACTGTGTAATATATCTGAATCAGCCTCAGTGGACGTGCTGCTGATGAACCTTATTGTGGGGAATCTGCTTCCCTCTGCTCTCATCTGGATCACCTCCAGACCAGCAGCAGCTGATCTCGTCCCCTCTGAGTGTGTCCATCGAGTGACAGAGGTACGAGGCTTCAATGAGCCACAGAAGGAGGAATACTTCAGGAAGAGAATCAGTAAAAAGATATTAGCTAAAAGGATCATCTCACACCTGAAGTCATCGAGGAGTCTCTTCATCATGTGCCACATCCCAGTGTTCTGCTGGATCTCAGCCGCTGTTCTGGAGAAGATGCTAAGGAAATCAGGGAAAGGAAAGATTCCCAAGACCCTCACTCAAATGTACACACACTTCTTGATCCTTCAGACCAACATCAAACGTGAGAAGGACTATGAGAAGAAGGTGACAGATGAAGACATGATCCTCAAACTGGGGAAAGTGGCTTTTGAGCAGCTTGTGAAAGGGAACCTGATCTTCTATGAGGAAGACCTGAGAGAGTGTGGCATTGATGTGACCGAAGCATTAGTGTACTCAGGATTGTGCACTCAGATCTTCAGAGAGGAGTTGGGCTTGTCTCACGGGAAAGTCTTCTGCTTTGTTCATCTAAGCATTCAGGAACATCTAGCAGCTCTGTATGTGCACCTCTCCTGTACAAACAACAACATCTATGTGTTTGACCAAACCAAACATAGTCTTTTCTCTAAAGTCTTAAACTGGATGAAGTCAGTATCTACTCTGCACCAAAGAGCTGTGGACGAGGCTTTACAGAGTAAGAATGGGCATCTAGATCTTTTCCTGCGTTTTCTTCTGGGTCTCTCACTGGAGTCCAATCAGACTCTCTTACGAAAACTACTGACACAGACAGGGATCTGCTCCTACAACAAAGAGGAAACAGTTCAGTACATCAAACAGAAGATCAGAGAGAATCGCTCTCCAGAGAAATCCATCAATCTGTTTCACTGTCTGAATGAACTGGGTGATGATTCACTGATGCAGGAGATCCAAGATTATCTGAAATCTGGAAAAATAAAAAAAGCCAAACTCTCCTCTTCACAGTGGTCAGCTCTGGTTTATGTGTTGCTGACATCAGAGCAGAAGATGGATGTGTTTGATCTGAAACCGTTTATTGGAACACAACATACAGCAGATGAAGTTCTTCAGAAGCTGGTGTCTGTGGTTAAAGAATCCAGATCGGTTCGGTAAGTGACACTGAAAACAATCACTCCACTTTAAAAACATCATCACATTTATGATTGGAGCATGTACTTTCTTACCTAAGTGTAACACTACACACAATGAGAGAGAATAACAAAAGGTTCCTGACTGGACAAAGTAATTTATTTGGCCATCAATAAATAAGGAAACTGTCAAGCACACAAAATTAGTAAATACAAATGACACCTTTATTCTATAAGGATCCACCCAGATTGGCCCAACGATGGTATCTAATTGGTGGACGAAGGTATGTTGCATATAGGTCTGTTACTTGCACTTCTGCAAAATTCACTGAATCTATAAGGATTTAGTTTAAATTTTAGTCTAGCTCCGTGTTTAATCTGACTCCAATTTCAAGTGATCATTAAATGTAGACAGTGTTTCTACTTAAAAATTTATCACAAATATCGATCATGTATTAAAGGATTTAATTTGGATATTTGATTATTCTGGAGATCCCATATTTTCAAATATTCATCCATTACGGACTTGGTGTCGCTTAGTAATCCACTTGGCCAACAGTGAACCCATGGACACAAATTCGCCAGTTCTGATCTTACTCAGAGGATACAGGCCGATTATAATACCTTTACGTAGGTCACATCCTGCTAGCACATAACAAAAGTGTATTTTTTATAATCACGAAAACTGCAACTTGTCAAGTCAGCAATAATCAGAAATCATAAGATTCCTAATGATAAGCCCCCTGCTCCATTCATTGGTAACTCAGTATGATCTATCCTGACGCAGATTTTCAGAAACACCAGATTGCACTTTAATCTACTGAAAATGATTTCAGAAGAGATTAGTACAAATCAAATATAACAATTTATTATTAGTCAGGTAAAAGTGTATCATGCCAATTACATAATTAAACAATTAGAAGCCAGTTCAGAATTAAATTCAGTTCCAATTCAGATAAATACATAACATCAACTGCTCAAAGATAAATCTAAGATATGCATACCTGACCGCAGAGGGGCGTTTCCTCCAAGGAAGTAAGGAAGGCAGTGTCTCCTCAAAAAACTGGTTGAGAAAACGTATTACAAAAATAAAACAATGCAAATATTACTAAATATGACATTAAAAATATAAAAGTTTTTATAAACAAACTCTGTCCAACAGCAACACCCACAGCTAAATTTACAGCGGAGGCTTGCCTCCCTTCATTCCATAGACTAACAACAGAGACCCCTTAGCGTGCCGTAGATTTAGTGGGGGGTAAATGAAAATTAATGGGGTAAAATCACGTGAGAGGAGGCAATGCCTCCATCGCAATATGATTGGATATGAATGGTTATGATTGGTTCGTGTGATAAATCCCACCTCTTGTTTTTGTGCAAGCTCTCGGCCTGAATGAACTTGAATAAAATGATGGCGTTATTGACTTATTATAAAGTAAACAACTCACCCACTTAGATGACTGTGTCAGTTTTTAGTGAGCATTCAGCTTGATTACATTTATGCATTTAGCAGACACTTTTATCCAAAGCGACTTACACTGCATTCAGGCTTTACATTTTTTACCAGTATGTGTGTTCCCTGGGAATCGAACCCACAACCTTTTGCGCTGCTAACGCAATGCGCTACCACTGAGCCACAGGAACACTTGATGAAAGGAAAGTAAGTTGACTATTAAAAGAACAGCTGAACATCAGTTCACAAATAAAAAAAGAGTGTCTGTTTACACTGTGCAATTAGCTCGCCTTGTTGGCAGAGACTATTTACACTTACTCCACACACCAACGAGTGATTACTAAAAAAGATGATATAATCCTTTAACAGGTTCAAGGGTGTAGATGATAAAGCGCCTGCCAAAGTCATTTTTTATGCAATCAATCCGAGTTCTAACTAAGATTAATTAATTCTGTAGAAGTATTGTTCATTTTTAGTTCATATTAAATAAAATAATTAAATAATGTTAACTAATAAAACCTTATTGTAAAGTGTTTTCAAAATATTGTTTAAATTGTTACTCCCTTTAGTTATTTTTTGGAACAAATGTAAAAATGCATAAAAACACATGAAACCATATGAAATGTATCATTAGTATTTCAAATATTAAATGAAATAAAAAATAATGTTAATCAAATACAAAATAGAATTATATTTGTTCTCTCTTTATGTAATGTTTATTTAACCAAGAAAATGTGACAACATTAAGAGGAACATGAATTTTACACACATACACATTCATACATTCTGTAACATGGAGTCAAAGGCGAGCGGATCCATTTTGAAGCTTTTATTAATCATGGTCAGAAACAGACAAGATCAATCACCAGTGTCAGGGATAACACAGATAATCCACAGACATAGACGTATTCCAGGCAGAGAATCACAAACAGTACAAACAATCCAAGATAATACACAGCAGGAACAAACACAACGAAACCGCTCTGAAATATCAGACTGTGCTAAAAACAAGACCTCACAATCACTGAGAGTCCAAACACAGTATATATGGAGGAGTGGTAATGGTGAACACCTGGTGGTGATTAGCCCTAAGCACGGGAGTATGGGAAATGGAGTTCAGGCACCAAATGCAAGAGTCCTGAGTGGAGTGCCCTCTACTGGAGTTCATGGGCACTCCAACTGATGAACGTGACACATACTCTGCATAGGTGTAATGGTTTTTATACTGTACAAAAAATTTTTCTATTGCCCTACACTTAAACCTACCCCTTACAGAAAACTACTGCCAATTTTTGAATTTCATAAAACACTGTTTTTTATGTTTTTAAAGCCTTTTGTTTTATGTGGACACAGGAAGTGTCTTCATAAACCATGTTTATGTTGAAGTACCAACGTCATTATACACATTTGTGTCCGCATAAACCATATTTCAGACAGGACCACTTGGCAAGTTACTTGAGTTTATTGAAACCATTTATCTTTGGCGGTATGGTTCCTTATGGGACCATCAGCTTGGAAATACATAGACAATTAAGACACTTAGTAATATCTAAAAAAAAAAAAAAAAAAGCTTGGTTATGAGTGGCTCTCAGCAGTGAGAACACACAGTTTTATTAACAAGGTTCGGGAGGAGCACGATAAGATAATCAATCAGTCGGGCCCAGCTGCAGCTCATCAGCTAATAACCTTAACAAGTACAATACAGGTATATATATATATATATATATATATATATACCTATATATATATATATATATATCTATATATATATATATATATATATATATACATACACACACACACAGCCAATTTAACTCTCTTCCACGACAGTCTTCCAGCATCCCGCCTCCACCCAAACACCTCACTCTTAGTCTAATTTCATCCCATTCTTGGGATGGGGGGGGATTTGTCTGTGGGTTCGGGCTCCTCCCGAGCTTGGAGCCCTCCCTCCGGACAGCACGCCAAATATGCTACTAATTGTTCTACCATATTATATGTTAATGGTTTGGCCAGAGATAGGAAAACATTCTCACAGACCCTGAGGGAGACACACCCCTCAGCAGCAAAACACAATTCTTCAAAAGTTTTTAATCTTTCTCATAATATAAGTGACTGCTGTGAAATTGAGACCATTTTACCAATCACACGGATACCTTTAGAATGATACTAAACATGGAAGGGTTAAAATCATATATTCTTAAAATATAATAACCACAAAATGTAAGGATAGTAACTTGAGTTCTTGACACTTCCAAGTTAACTTTCAGTGACCTGGGCCATATGTCCAGGAGGGAAGGAGAGGGGCTTAAGGATGGGTGATGGGGCAGTTGAACAAATAGTTTCTCTTCAGAAGTTTATTATTTTGATGCATGGCATCTGTTTTGTGTGAGTTCCTGACATTTGGTTTCATGAGGAGATAATTTTTCCATTTACATGCACGTTCTTAAGCTGATTATGCTTAATAAGCCGAAAACACACAAGGTCATGTAAACATGGTAACCTGTTTTCTTTTATGAGAGTAAGGTCATAAATGGCGTAAGCATAAACCGGTCAACACGGGTAGTTATACGGGTAGTACTTATCCCGATTTTCCGCGGCATGTAAATACAATAACACGCTTTCTGTTGGCTTATTGAAGTGCGCATGTGTGATACGCATCATTAGTGCAGATTTAAGCACATGTAGACAGAGCAAACATTTTGCAGTAAAGAAAGAAGGAAATATATCACAAACCCAGACTCTTTTATGATTCAGAAAATGATAAAAATGTGTTCTCATCTCATGCAGCAGAAGTAGGAGTGGTTCAGTCAAACGCTGCATCTGTAACTGCATGAGAGGATAATATAAGAGCTGTAAGTTCCATGTCGATACTTCACTCATACTGCATCTGCTTAAAGGGCTACTCCACCCCAAAATGAAAATTTTGTCATTAATCACTTACCCCCATGTTGTTACAAACCCATAAAAGCTTAGTTCGTCTTTGGAACACAATTTAAGATATTTTGGATAAAAACACATATAAAAACAACCACAAGGTTGACCAAAGTGCTGAACATAAGAAACAATACATAAAATGATAACTTCAAACAGCAAAGTAAAATACACACAGTAAAATTCGTTGTTAAACGCCATAAATAAAAAATACGATTTAAGCTTTGATTTAAACATAGAAAGAGATGATACTGTTCAAATTGACACTGGGTAAGCTGTTCCATACTTTGGGGACAACCCTTGCAAAGGCTCTGTCCCCTCTATGTTTAAGCTCAGTCCTACACACAAAGAGTAATCCAAGATCACCAGACCTAAGTGACCTAGTTGGGTTATGAGGGAGTACCAAAACAGAAAGGTAGCCTAGAGCTAAGCCATGTAAACATTTGTAAACGAAGACTACATTTTTTAAACTCTATTCTAAATTTAACCAGTAGCCAGCGCAGAGACATCAAGATATGTAGGCAAATTAATGTACAACAAATAAATTGCTGATCTCTATTGATGTCTAATTTTTGTAATAGATCATTTCTTGGTAAAGGGTGAGAGATCTGGCAAGCAACATGATTTTTGTCAAAGCGCCAGTTGTGGCTCGTGACCTATAGGTTCCCGACCGCTGGTGCAGGCTAATCTGGCCAAATAAGAACTTTTGTTTTATTATTAAATGTTCATTTAAAAGCACCCTAGTATCAGTGTATTATGTTGCTGTTACCCCTCATTTGCTCATCTCTACTATCAGATAAACATTAATATTGCTGTTTGCTTTGCTCTCCACACAGACTACAGTCCTGTAATCTCACTTCTCAGTCCTGTAAGAGTTTGTCATCAGTTTTACAGTCATCAAACTCTGTCCTGAGAGAGCTGGACCTGAGTAACAATGACCTGCAGGATTCAGGAGTGAAGCTTATTTCTGATGGACTGAAGAGTCCAAACTGTCAGCTGGAGATACTGAGGTAAATTGTTTTCCATAAAATAAATAAAGATGTTTGGTGTGATTATCAAATAGTAAAGCTTGTGATGTAATTATATAAACATACACCATTTTAATCTATGTTAATTAACATGCAAGCAGCTCGTGATCCAGTATTTTCAGTGTTTTAGAGTGACTTTGTTCACAATAAATGCTCCTCCACACAAACTCCATCTCAAGAAAATGCTGTGAGTTTGGGTTACATATAACATGTATGTATAAATGCAACATGCATCAAACATCTTTCCAGCCTTTTTTAATTTGATTGGATGTCTCAATCATTCTGACCTTAACTAGTGCTGTTTGGCAGCTGAGGCAGACCAACTTGAAATTGAAAAAATTAAATATTTTTTTTTTAATTGGAACAACAAACCTATAGGTGAATAATGAAGTTCAGCAGAGCAATATGAAGAATACAAAATATTGAGAGGGCAATTTGCCTGTATAGTTGGAGGGGGGGCGTGTCCTGGATCGAAATGTTAAAGTAAACAGCATGTTGAGTTAAGCATACAAATGACATCAAATCAGCGTCGGCGCCAATAGCCTTGCGGTTAGTGCGCCGACATATACAGCGCAACTGCGCTGCCGGCGACCCGGGTTAGAGTCCCGGCTCGTGGTCCTTTGCCGATCCCGCTCCCCTCTCTCTTCACCAAAAAAACACTTTCCTGTCTACTCTACACTGTCCTTTCCAATAAAGGCATAAAAAGCCCATAAATAAATCTTTTAAAAAAAAAAGAAATGACATCGAATCAGTATCCAGAATATAGAAATGAATGTGTATACAAGCTGTAAACAGAAATGTCAGTAGGATGCGCTGCATGCTTTTGAAGCACTTTTCCCATGACATGCTACATTTTAATATTTTAATGATAGTGAGGATCGCTTCCAATACAGTACACTGCCAGTACGCTGCCAGTGCCAAATTATATATTGGACAGTTTAAACAAAGGCAATAACAGGACTGTACAACTGTTGATGTATGCTGTTGGTGTCATGCACCGTAACCTACTCTACATTACGCACCCCTTATGATTGCAATGACCGTCAAATGCAGTAGTATTCAAAGACATATTTGCCTTTATTCTGCTTAAACTGCACAAAAACCTGCTTGAACCAGCCTAGACATTCAAATGGACGAGAACTAATGCTGAGGTCTTATGATGTCCTAATATGAACACATTAGTGTGAATGAGGCTTGTACACAATAAATTGGTAAATAAGATAAGGACACAGTGAAAGAAAACCTTTGCATCAGGAATGTCCTTACCCTTGCAATCCGATGTGTCAGCTGTTCTCTTCTGTGCACCCTTTCCTTCCCTAGTAAAAAATAAATATACTAAAATGTATTTAAATTACATTTATTTCATGCTAAGTATACTACAAATACATTTAAATATTTATGTGCTTAATAAAATACCTTGCAATTGTACTTTAAGTTTACCAGTTTAGTATACTAAAAGTCTGCTAAATTGGAACAACTAATATTGTTTTTAATGCATTTTAATTGTGCGAAAGTAGTGCTAACTACATGTATACTGAAGTACATTTGATTGTGCTAAAGTGGAACAATTGCAAGTATACTTCATGCACACTTTAAATATCTTGCATTTAAAAACCAATATTATTCAAAGGTTATACAATTCTCATCAATAGTGTCATTTAAAAAAATTATAAGTTTAATATTAAGAAATGTGCATTATGTACAATTAGTACTCCAAATAAAGTTTTATTATAATTTAGTAAGTCTCGAGCAATATGTCAGAAAATATGTTAATAGATTTGAACTATATCATCATATAGTTGATATATGCCATCCCAAAGAGGTACAAAATCACTTTCAAGGACTTTTACGTTAACTGTTCACTCTTGGTGGAATGACCTGCCCAACTCAATCCGAGCAACCGAGTCCTTAGCCATCTTCAAGAAACCGCTAAAAACACATCTCTTCCATCTCTATTTGATGCTCTAACTCTAGCACTTTCTATTGTAATTATATTTTTAATAGATATATTATTATATCTATTTATTTTACATATATATATATATATATATATTGTAATTATATTTTTATTTTTTTTTTTATTTTTTTTTATATATATATATGTGTAACCAGGTGCCAGTGCTATTACCGGTGGCAAGCCCTTTAAGAACAGGTTTGCTTTTCCACAGGCTAGAGAGCCACCACAGAGCCAGGTTTTATGTTACTGAATTCGTCTCATCTTTCGCTAGCATGGTAGCGCCAAACACAACAGACTTATTTGAGAGTGTAAGGGTGGTTTCCCTACAGTGGTTCAGGCTGTAGGATTGCCGAAGGACTAAAGAAATGTTATCAGCACGATGGTATAAAACTGTACATTTCTAGTCTGTTACCACCCACTGCCACTTATACCAATGATGGAAATAAGCGCAGTTACAATAGCTAAATATGTGGGAGAGCGTTGCTATTAAGTGACTATATTGTATTGCAATAGGTAGCACTTTAAAGTTGATATTGAATCAAGATTAGTTAGCACATAATTAATAATTGAAATGGTTTAATAACACTATTTTGTTATGGTTACACTTGAATTGGTTACAAAATAGATGAAGGATAGTAAAACATATAGTTAATTGTACCTAACATGTATGTAAAATATTACCTGAGAGAGAAAGAGAGAGGGAAAGATGGAGAGAGGGAGAAAAAAGAGGGAGAGAGGGCAGAGGGCAGAGCCCTGAGAAGAGAGCTCCAGCAAAGGAAAGAGTCAGCAAAGAAAAGCCAGCAGAGAGAAAGAGCCAGAGCAACATTTACAGTCTTCTTTTATCCCTTCCTTAACCATGTGACTGAAACCCGAATGTGAGACATTCAAACTGACCAATCAGCAGACTACAGCTTCACCCACTGTGCAAAAGGTGTGACAATTAGCAGACCCCCGATGTATAAACATGTTGGCCTACAGGCCTTGATCAATATCAGCAATTCTGTGCCTTCAGGAATGCCAAATGGCCCTTTTGTTACTCAAGATAGTTTGGGACAGGAAAACAGAAGTCTTTGATCATTTTGACCCTACAAGAGACATTGGCGACAATGGCGGACGTTGCATTGCTATTGATGTTCATGGCTTTGCGAACTTACATCGGCATTCAAACATGGCAAATCCAACGTGTTCGTGTTCAGCTGCTATTTCAAATATGAAAGATAATAGATCTGCTAAGCTGCTGCTGTGGCACAGCAAGTACCGAGATTTGCTACTGCCAAAGCATCCACAACATGCTACTTTAAACATGTAAGAAATACTGCTGCTACACATATAACATACATGAAGTAACCCCCCACAAAGCAGGAGACATAGAATGGACAAGACAAGCCAAAACAAAAACAAACATCCCCCAACAAGCAGATCTATCACCAAGACATATGTACTGCTGCTCCGAAGAGCCATGTGAACCACATGTATTACTATCTATATGTGCCTGGGCTACCACGCCGACCAGCTTAACACTAGTGGCCTATGACTATGTGTGCCTGGGCTACCACGCCAACAGACTTAACAATAGTGGCCTATGTCTATCTGTGCCTGGGCTACCACGCCAATAAGCTTAACAATAGTGGCCTATGGCTATGTGTGCCTTGGCTACCATGCCGACTGGCTTAACAATAGTAGCATATGACTATGTGTGCCTGGGCTACCACGCCGACTGGCTTAACTCTAATTAGATGTGCACTATGTGTAATGTTAAGTAACAAATGGATATACGTTGCAATCCGATAGATAAGACCCCAGCCCCCACCTGAACAAATATCATTAACTTAAGTCATTTGATAACTGTTGTTACTTTCTCCACTTCAGTCCCACAGTAGTGTAAGAGGTCATTAATTCACAATGTCATTTATTTAAATGACTGCAATAAGCGCGTGCTTCTGACACTGCGTGCAGCTGAAATCTACTGCACACTCAGCAGAGCTCAGCTAATGCAACATCAACCTTAGAATTAACGAACGTAACATTAAGGCCACATCCACACAAAGCCAGAGCTTTCCCTATCCAATTTTTTTTTTTACCTTGTCTCAAGAAATATCTGCGTACACATGAAACCGACACAAAATGATGTAGTATACATGCCAGACCAGTATATGGCACTGTATAGACCAGTATGTTAGTTAATAATAAGAGAATTGTTCAGTGATTGTTCATGTTGTTGTTGCTGTTACATGATGTAGCGGTATTTGCCTAGGGTCGAGACGTGGGGTGATAACATCATTGTTTCACAAAATATACGGATTGGCTGTTCACACAAAAACACAAAGGTGTCGTTTTCAGATTTATCCACTCTGGGACCCAGTTTAAAAAAAATAGCAGTTTCACGCTCCCTAAACGCCAGATCTGTCTGGACGAAACACCAATACGATACAAAATATTTGTGTATACAGCTAAACACGTCTTCGTGTGGACAGGGCCAGAGATTAGTGTATGTGCCATTTAGTGTATGTGCACTATTTCATCTGTAAAAGCTTTAGTTCAGTGGCTACCATGTCAGAAACTGTGGCAAATTCAGCAGCTTTTAGATCATGTTGGTCTTACTTTGTTGCTCTCATCTTTCTCCATTGTAGAAGCTGTTGATTAAATGCATGACATGTTGCTTTAGAGGTCTGCATTGGGATTGGGATCCCGTGGGACCCAACGCAAATATTGTGGGAGTGGACTGTTTACCATTACTGCAGGCAAGAGTGGCTGATAAAAAAAGATATAGCATAGGCCTCATCATCCCGCTGTCCAGTGATTTGGCACATAACAAGAATAATGGAGTTACATAAACATCAGGCTTGCTGTGGTGGTTGGTGTTACATGGTGTTTGGTTGACAATTCTAAACTGAAAGCGTCTGCTCTGCTCTATCCACCTTATTTTGCAACGCGGTAGTAAATACAATGATGTACTTCCTTATAATGTGTTAAACTTCCATTTCGCTAGCCAGTAGGTAAAAGCGATGTGGCAGGAGCACACACAGAACACTATTAAACACAGTGATGGTAAACATTTACCACACCCACGGTGTATAACACAGTAGGAGGTTGAAATGAAGAAGTGGCCTGCCATAACTTTTAAGGACAATCTTAATTATTTTGTTTTGTCGCTTGGAGTAGACAGGTCTTCGATGCAGAATTATAAAAACACTGAGGCATCTATCAGTAACGCTATCTGCACAGCAGAAAAGTCGGTCGTGTGCTGGTACATGAAACAGAAAAAACAGGTAAATGACTAATGTCTCCTTTTTCTCTTTCATCTGTGAAAGCATTTGTTTATAGTTTTAAAGTAGTAATGAAATATTTGTTTTGTCCTTAACCGTAAACTGATTACTATACAGTGCAGAATTAGGGCAGATTAATTGTATCCAAAATACAAGTTATAAATAACTAAAATATATGTGTGTACTTATATATATATATATATATATATATATATATATATATATATATATATATATATATATATATATATATATATATATTACATTGTGCAGTTGTTTGGAATTCTTCAGTGTGACCATTAAATATATGGTTTTTACACAAATATTTTCATTTACTTTCATTGTCATATATATATATATATATATATATATATATGATGAATAAATGAAAATATTTGTGTAAAAACCATATATTTAATGGTCACACTGAAGAATTCCAAACAACTGCACAATGTAATTCGGCCCTACACTCTGGGATACATCAAATCTCCTTGAAGTTAATTCAACTTCAGCTTCATCATGGTCATCAAAATTTGGTCCATTATGTGCATCTTAAAATTGGAAGTGTAGAATTGCTAGAGATATTTAACATGTTCTTTAAAGACACTAAGGGTGAAGCCGTTCCTGAGAATGGCAAAGGCTAAGGGATCTTCACTGTGGAACTGTGTTGTCTTGTGTAACATTATTTGATTTCCTGAGGCATAGCCTAAGCGTGGTCTGTCAATGCCTGGACCCCCCACTGAGTGCAGGCATCACTGTAATGAAGGGGCAGCTGCAATGGCTCCGTTTGTGCGGTCTCATGGTCACCTTGCTCATCATCTGCCTAACACAACACTGAAGTCAGTCAGATGCTCAGGAGAAACTGATAAATTCTTCACCCCCTATTTACAAAAGTATTACAAAAAAGTTGCAAAAGTATTTTGTACATGGCACCATGGTGTTGCAGTCACAGTACAGTGGTATTTTTATTCAATACAATCACAGTACCTGGCTTTAAGTTATAGTTCACCCAAAAATTACCATTTTCATAATTTACTCAACATCGACTTGTTCTTAACCTGTATAAATTTCTTTGTTCTACTGAACACAAAGGAGGATATTTGGAATAATGTTAACATACAAACTATTCTTGGATCCCATTTACTTCCATAGTATTATATCTTATGTGCTTGGTAACAAACATTCTTTGAAATATCTTCCTTTGTGTTCAGCAGCAAAAAGAAATGAACACAGGTTGGCAGCAACACTAGAGTAAGTAAATGACAGAATTTAAATTTTAGCTATCCCTCTATGCACTTTTTTGTAACAGTTTTCTACTGTTGTCAACAACTTCAGCTTAGCACTAAATATTATTCATGCCCATTAGGAGTTTCATCGATAAAGAAATAGTTAAAACAATGTCTTTTGTTAGTGCACGTAACTTAACAAAAAGCTGTAACATACCTGTTTGTGGATATATCCTGACAAGACGTCGCCACTGCAGCATCAATGGATGATTTTCCATGTGTCTGCCATCAACAAAGTGGAAAGAGCAAGCGTACGAAAATTTTGGTGGTTTATTTAAGTTTAAGGCTTTTAGTTTTAACCAAAGACGACGAGCTTCTCCATTCTGAGGGGTGTGCAAATCATAGCGTGCACCCATCCACATTCAGCTCTGGTGCGTGGATTATGGTCAAAACAAATGTCTTGCAGGTATTTTTGACACTTGTACTAGCTATTATGACACCCCTTAACTACACAAAGTATGCCAGTCTTTCTGTGGTCCATATTAAAAGTAAACTAGCCTGTAAAATCTACACAGTGAAGAACAAAAAAAACACAAGTGAAGAACAAAAAGAAACAACAGATACTAACGCATGTAACACGATCATCTGACATGAAACAGCATCAAAACTGTAACGTTATGGAATAAAATGTCGACCGATGAAGAGGTAATAATTACAGTCAAGCTTTAGGGTGTTGATCGACTCTATCTACGTTTTGATTATCATTCTGAATCCAATTCATGGTCTATTTTCAGCTTTTTGTTCAAAATGATATTTCTTTATTTTTTTTATGAAACTTAAAAAAAAGAATGCATGAAGCTAGAATAAAATGTTTTTATTTACAAGCAGATACCCTGTTCTTTCTTTGGATGTTTTGTATGTTCAGATATTCATATAACAAAATATATACAAATTAAAACCTAAATAGGGACATAGTAGTATACTTAAAGTATGATGTAAAGTTCACTTAAAGAAAACTTATGAGTATCCTTGCAGTATAAAACTACTAAACTAGTAGTTTACTGAGACTATACTTCAAAGTGTACAAAGTATTTAATTATAAACTATCAGTATACCTATAAGTTCACTTTTAGTATAATTGCAGTACAAACTACAAACATAGAGGTAAACTAGTTGTGTACTCAAAGTTTGCTACTGTTATACTTAGAGTATACTTAAAAGTATACTTTTATATACTAGAAAGTGGGCCAATTTAGTCCCAAGGAATATTGAAACAGTACACTTACAAGTATACTACTAGAACACTGATATTTGTATACTTGCTACATAAAGTATACTTAAAAATATACTTAAACTTTACTTAAGTATACTTAATAAAATAAACTTGAAGTATACTACTCTTTGGTAAGGGACATTATAGTTTGAAAATTGTGGTGTCCGCGCTTACATGAAAAATAAAGTGGATACAGCCAGGGTTACTAAAACTAACTAGCCATGCAAAACTAGACATTCCAGTCAAAAAGAGGCCAAAACAGCACAATGACCATATCCCAAATATCAAAAAAATGTAATTTCCATAGCTAAAACACATATTTTACAGTCAGTGTTATGCACATTGATCATAAACACAGCTAAGGCATCCTACTAGTGGCCCTCCCTCACAAAACGTATAATTTAATGCAGTTTTATCATAGGTTGAATGCAAAATATTTAAATACAAGCATTTCAGTCAAATGTACTTTATGCAATACAGAGATATCAAAAGTATACATATCCTTTAAGGCCCCGATATACTTTAAACAAATTTCATTTTTGTTCTTTGTTTGGGGGCAAAAGGAAGTTCAAAAAGGCTGAGTAACGGTATACTGTTAACGAACATTCCGACATCCTGCTGCTGGAGGCAGGGTGTAGATTAATGTAAACATAACTTGCGACGCTCGCACGTATCCCCTTAACACAACAATGATATAATGATGATGTGTGGGAAATCTAGGTGTGAGACAGGCACCAATGTTCAGAATATTATAGACAAAAGAATACTGATTAGCACCAGTTCAGAGTAAAGTATCATGTTTGCAATACAAAAGAACCATTCTATTTCCATAATCTGTGATTTATGGAAAGTGTGAACGTCTCATAGTCTGAAAACTTTAGCATGATGTGGAAAAAAAGTCAGTTTGTTACTTTATTTTATTAGTGTTTATTTGATTTATTAAACTGGATAAATTGTTATACCTTTTTATATTTTATGTGGTGTAATTTACTTTTGATAAAAACAAAAGTTTATTATTGTATGTTCGTTTGGCATTTCATTTATTGTATACCCTTTAAATTCGCCTATTGAAAGAACAACACCAGCAGCAGCAGTAAGGTGTAACATTTATTTGAAACACATGTATTTGGTACTTGCTACCTTATATCTTTACTCTTTCCTTTCATGGCTTTGGAAAACTTGTCGGGTCGTCGACACCAAGCTTCGTTGCAATTTCTTTATAGGAATTAAATGCTTTCTCTGAATCTTTTAAGTATGTCCGCGAGTGACCAGACAGGTGCGGATATATCTGTGCCAGCTCAGCAATTCGACACATTGTATTTATGTTGCTAGTTATAGGAGACGTTTTCTTGCCTGACCTCCATTGAATGAGATACGAACTGAAAAAAACTAACAAAAAAAAAGGTCAAAGAAGGTTCAGAACACACTCGCCACGGACCAATGGAAGCTCAAAAGGTGTTTAGGAGCCAAACGAACTCCCCCAGAAAGTTTGCTTTGGTTAACTGTTTCAAACAGCCGAAACAAACTAAAAACGAACTTCGTTTCGGCCTGATTTTGTTTGAAATGACGTTATATCAGTTCGCTCTTTGATTTCTTTTTTAAGTATGTCGGGGCCTTTGCTCAAGTAGAAGAACAGATTCTCATGTTTAAAACAGTAAAAGCTAAAGTACTGTTACGTGATGGTATGCAAAGCGCATGAAGGAGTATAACAAAATAGTTCATTTAATAATCCACAGGTGAGAAAGGGCACAACCAAACACAAATCCAAATGATAGCAGACAAAAGGAAACAGGAAAGAACACAGGATTTTTATAAAAAGTGAACATAATCAAGAAGAACAGAAACATGTGTGGAGCTAATCAAAAACCACAGAAACTAACTAGGCAGGATTATGGAGACACAGAAAACTAAACCAAAACAGATCATAACTGTGACAGATTGGCCCCTCCCGGAACGGTTGCATCCTCACACCGACAGAAATAGTCCAACAGAGGGAGGGTGGGGGTTCAGGAGGCAGGCGTGGGGCATGGAAGGGGCAGGCAAAGGAGAGGGAGCATAGACCATATTGCCAGGGTGGAGTGGATGGAGGGAGGAGCCAGGGAGGACCCCGATTGAACTACAGAGGCCAGCCAGTATGGCGGCCCAAGGTGGAGTTGACGGCGGGAGGAGCCATGGTGGAGAAAGAGCCAACAACACCAGGGGGCCGACTGACAGAGACTGAGCCGATAGATGAGGAGCCCTGGATGGAGCCAAGCAGACGGACAGCCAGGGTGACACGGAGGAACGGAGGGCCAAGGCAGAGCTGAAGACTCCGGAATACCGCAATGGAGCCAGATTGACCGAAGATGGAGGCAGAGCCAGAGGCAAGGAGGAGCCTGACAGAGCTGGAGGGATGGAGTGATGAGGCGAAGCCAGAGGAGTGGAGTCCCGAGGCAGTGGATGGTCGACGACTGACCAAGGTGTAGCCGGAGGGACGAGGGAGGCCGGTGGAGCTGGTGGTATGACGGGCCATGGTGGAGACGAGGGAGATAAGAGCCAAGGCGGAGCCAATGGGTCGAAGGACTGAGGTGGAGTCCAGGGCTCGGAGACAGAGACAGGGGATCCTCACACCAAGGCAGAGCTGGAGACTGGAAGTCCCGAGGCAGACCGGAGGGCACAAGCGGAGATAGGGTTGAGGCACTGGCTGGTTTAAGAGGAGGTGAGAGAGGGAGGCTGGGAGGGAACACAGAAGGACTTGGGCTGGGTGGAACCAGCGGAGATGCAGGAGATTCAGGGCTGGGCGGAACCAGCGGAAACAGCGCAGGAGAACTGGGTAATACCTCCCCAAACCAATCTATTAAATCCATCTGGAAAATGTCCGTAAGTTCCTCATAGTATGGTCCAGTGACCAGTTGCAGCTCACCCTCAGCGGCGGGAGTGTGGGCGGGGCTTCCCTCCAAGCCCTCAATCTCCACCAAAATTCCCCTCGGGAACGGATGATGTTGCCGGCTCACACACTTGGCTCAGGCTCCATGGCAATGATTGGCTCAGTCGCGGCGGGCTCAGGCTTTCCATCTGCAGTGGGCTCAGGCAGTTACTCCGTGCAATGGGATGACGGCTGGCTGGTCACTGGTTCGGGAGTGGGGTTTGTGATATCCTCCTCAGCAGCGCAGACGGTGATCCATTATTCTCCAGCACCCACTCCACGAAAGTGGCAAAATCCTCTTTGGGACCGTTTGCTGGTAGGCGTGCCTTACACCACTCGCTCAGGCCGGTGTTATAAAACACAGAGCGAATGGTCTTGGAAGTGGGTAAGACACTCCATATCGATAAAGTCCTTGGTGTGGTCCTCCAGCGAATGGTCCAACTGCTCCAGGCATTGGAGCTGGACAGCTGGTAAATCCATACTGGGAGAAGGGAAAAACAAAACAAAAAAGAAAGAAAAACGCTGCTAATATTACTCACTTTGAGGGTCTGCTATTCTGTTATGTGTTGGTGTGCATAGCAAAGCACACAATGAAGGAGTATAACAAAATTTCTTTTAATAAGCCATTGGAGAGAAAGGGCAAAACCAAACACAAATCCAAACAATAGCAGACAAAGGAATCGGGGAGAACACATGACTTATAAACAATGAATGTAATCAAGAAGAACAGAAACAGGTGTGGAGCTAATTAATAAGGCTGTGCTAATTAATGGGGTTTGTTCCGTAGTTAATTTTACAAAATGGTTACAAAAATTTGTCTATAAAGGTTTTTAATGAAAAATTAACCTTATTAAACAAACTATTATTTTATAAATATAAACTATATGACTAGCTTTTTTCCTTCTGGGGCCTGAAATGAAGGAATTTGGGTCAATACTACTAATTAAACAATATTTTGCTGAATGTGTTTTTGTGCTGGCATTCAAATCAAACGATTTGTTCAAAAATGGCTGATTCAATTAGAAACGAAACAAGTGAATGGACCGTTGAATCACTGGCTCACATGATTGGTTCAAAAAGAGATAAATTCAAGGAATGAAACACCGCGTTGCTCTACACGGTTGTATAAAATTATTAGCATATTTATGTGCTGATATTTAGAAAAGTACATTGCTTGTGCAATGAATATAAAAATATAAAATATTAAGTTAGTGAATTATCATAAGTAGAGAAGTAAACAAAAATAATGGCTTTGTTCAACAATTCCTCTCCTCTGTGTCTCTCCAAATCAGCGTAGCTCCATTTTGACAATTCTGAGCTGTCCCAGGTGGCTTATGCTCTTCTGTATTTATGCTTTGGTTTGAAAGCAAACAGCGCATCGGCGTGCAGCTGACATAAAAGAGCATACGCCATCTGTGTAACTGCTCAGAATTGCCAAAATGGCGCTACGCTGATTTGGAGAGACACAGAGGAGAGGAATTGTTGAATAAAGTCATTATTTTTGTTTTCTTCGTGTACAAAAAGTATTCTCGTTGCTTTATTAAAGTGAAAAGTTAAAGTCGTGACATTTGCCAAGTATGGTCCCTTACGAAAAAGAAGTTTATTCAAGTGTGCTATTAGTATACTTCTTTTAAACTAAAAATAGGAAAGTATGCTTTAAGTTTACTTTTTATGTACTTCTCAGAAATGGGCTTTATGTACTCCTCAGAAATATACTTAAAATGACATTTAAGTATACTTGACTTATACTTACAAAAAGTCTAAATATACTTGAACTTTACTTAAGTATACTTAATAAAATAAACTTGAAGTATACTACTTTTTGGTAAGCGGTAACCCATACTCGGAATTGGTGCTCTGCATTTAACCCATCCAAGTGCACACACACAGCAGTGAGAAGTGAACACACCGTGAACACACACCCGGAGCAGTGGGCAGCTATATATCCAGCGCCCGGGGAGCAACTGGGGGTTCAGTGCCTTGCTCAAGGGCACTTCAGCCGTGGATATTGAGGGTGGAAGAGAGCACTGTTCCTTCACTCCCTCCCACCAACAACTCCTGCCAGCACTGAGACTCAAACCTGCGACCTTCTGGTTACAAGACAAATTCTCTAACCATAAGGCCACAGCTGTGTAACATTTATAATGTTACGGTTGAATCACTGATGGCAGGTGGACTATTCTGACGATGCCTTTCATACTTTCCTGGATCTTGACACTGATATTTATTTGGCAGTCTATGGGACAGTCTCAAGCCTCCCTGTTTTCATCCAAAATATCTTAAATTGTGTTCCAAAGACAAACGAAGCTTTTTTTGTTTTTTTGGGACGTGGTGGTGGTTGGTTAATGACAAAATTTTCATTTTGGGATTGAGTTATCCTTTAAAAACAACAACAAAAAATATTATGATGCTTTACAAATGACAAAGTTGAGGTGAGTTATACTCTAAACGTTACTGAACTCTAAACAGAAATAAAATTCGAATGCAAGAATAATTTACACTTCACTTGGTTTACCAGTTCTACAGCATATACTGTAGAAACAATCCGACTTAACCAATCAGTTTTACATGACAGCTCAATACTACAGAAATTAAAAAGAGTGTATACATTTCCATATATATATATATATATATACACACACAGTATATAAAAAGAAAAAGCATGAACATGATGGAGAACAGAGAAATTCCAGACACAGACCTTTTCACTGACCTGAACAATCTGTCCTAAAACTGAATATTAAAGTGCCCTTATTTTGAGTTTTTGAAAATTACCTTTCATGCAGTGTGTAATACAGTGAATGAAAACATCCTGCAAAGTTTTAAATCTAAAAGTGCACCATGTATAAAGTTATTGTCTTTCAAAAGAAAGAATCGACTCTGAGTGATGAAAACGAGTCATTTTTAAAAGAATCTTTAGCTGTTTCAAGGTGACGTCAAACTGAAACTTTAGCATATTTATGTCCTCCCACTTGTTGTGCGCGCAGACACAGGAAAACTTGAACCTCCCCTCCCTCAAACACCGTGACGGATTCCTGTGGAGAAGAGGCTGTGCTTTGCACTGTGAGGGGAAATCCATTAGAGTACAGTTAGGGTATATGGAAAAACTCCCAACTCATTTTCTCCTCCAACTTCAAAATCATCCGAAATCGCTGCAGAAGCACCAACTCAGTGTTTACAAAGTGAACATGCAAGGACAAAAAAATAAAAATAAAATAAACAACGATGTAGGATGATTTTGAAGTAAGAGGAGAAAAGTGTTGGGAGTTTTAAGACATAGCCTGTCTTGAACCGTTGTACACAGAGTGTGCATGCGCATCGCAGAGCTAAACAAGACAAGCAATAAGTGTATTATTATTTTTTTTTTAAGAAAATGACCGATTGTTTCATTATATAAGTTGCGACTAATAAATTCTTTGCGACTGAAGAAAGGGAGACATGAACCTCTTGGATGACATGGGAGTAAATTATCAGAATATTTTTATTCTGACAGTGGAGTAATTATTTTAAAAACTGTTGCCGTCATGTACACTGAAGCCTACTCTAGCATGCAAAATACGTATTTAGTTGTGTGTATTGTGTTCGTTCTGCGCAGCTTGTAGGTCTCTGTCTAAAAATGTTCACTCGCAACTGACTAGAAATGTATGGATGAATAGTGAATGTTTGTCGTTGTTATTACTTGTAGTTTTGATAAAGAATAGAGCAATACATTAGTTTACAAACTGTAGTGCTTTATCAATAAGTTTATGCATTGGGCTGACACATGTAACATGGCTGTTTGGGTGTTTACCACCGAGCTGTGGGCTAAGTAATGGTGATGGGCGTTCTGTTATTGACCTGCGCTGCACGCAGTAGACCAATCATGACAGACTGGGTCATCAGACCAATCACCCCAGTTTAGTGTCACGCAAAGGAGGAGTTTGGAAAAATGAATCATTAAACAAATTGTTTGTGAGTTACTGTGAAAAAAAGGAAAAAATAAATGCATATTTTAAGACAATGAAAGTGTTTTTTGACCTTACATGCATGTCAACCTGTTGTTCGGGACTCCCAAAACCAAAATATGTACCTTTCATTACCCATAATAGGGGCACTTTAATGTCTGTGCCATCAGCACTAGCAACATGTGGCAACATCCCTTATACAAAAATGAGAAACAAAATTATAAGGAAAAAACTTTAGTCCCTCCATAAACTGAAGAATAACTTTTAAGGCAAGACATACACTACTAGAGCTTTCTTTTTACCCTCAAGTTTCAAAAACTGGTCATTAATTGTCATACACAGCCTTATTACCAGTAGTCATTGTTTAGCCTGAGAAGCAGCTGATTTTCAAAGTTCTTGGAACCCACACATGCGGTACTGAACAGTCAGTCCGGCGGTACTGAACAGTCATTCACAGGCAGCTAAGGCTAGAAGCAGAGTGTTAAGCCTTAATGACAGTGGCATACTGCAAAAAAAAAGGACTTTAGTGCCTCCATTGTGTCAGGTGGACAGTTGAGGTAGGTCTCCAGCTAACTGGTGTCATCTTGAGAGCGGGACTTTTTTCATCACTGAAAGAAAAGTCTTCATCTTCTGAGGAATGTGAGACCTCACCTTTATACACTTCCATTTGTTGTTTCAGGTGGCTTTTGATAGAGTCAAGACCTATGGAACAAAACACCAACATAGGTCCAACATAGTTCCAGCTTCAACAAACTCAACACTCTCACTGTTTTCCCCCTCTTCTTCATCATCAACATCACTCTCTATTTCTCCCATGTGACTTGACCTGGACCCTTCCACAGTTTCTGTATTATTATTTTCATTAAGTTCACCATAGACTCTGAATGCTTTTATAAAATTGGAGCCATTATCCGTCTTTCCACGGATGTTGAATTCTGTGAATTTCATTCAAGGCACCTGCGAGTGCAGAAAAAGGATGTGTGCCTTTTAGTTGTTTACATGCTAGGGCAGCATAACATCTCTGTAGAGTTTCAAGATCTATCCAGTGTGCTGTGACACCTATGAAGACAAAAAAAAAAAAAAAAAAACTACACTGATTTGAAAAAGGCATGCAAATTGAACAATGACAAGAACTAATATCGATCATACCACCAAACAGATTAAAACTGAAGTAACAAGTCTGGTTTAAAAATGTAGGAAGTAGAAATAACAGATACTTTTGTAAAAAAAAATTTAATGAGTAAAAGTAAAAAGTTGTCAGAAAAATAAATAGTTAAAGGTGCCAAAGAATGCATTGATACAATATTTTAAATTGTTCTCTGATGTCCCCAGTGTGTGTATGCAAAGTTTTATCTCAAAATACCCCACAGATAATTTTTTATAACTTGTTGAAATTGCCACTTTTGGGGTCTGAGCCAAAATGCTCGGTTTAAGTGTATGTCCCCTTTAAATAAGTATGAGCTGGTGCTCCTGCCTCCCTTCCAGTGTTGCAAAGTCCACGGTTTTTCCGCGGAATTGGGCTACTTTAACACTGTTGCCGCAAGTTGCTTTTCATGTCTGGTGGAGGGTTTTGTTGCGAAACCTGGCAACCCTGCTCCCATCTCAGAAGAGCTCATGCTCGTGGGCATACCGGTGTTACGGTGACCGTGTTACTGTCATTGCTGACAAACGCAATTTTTAACTACCACATTCCTATTTACGAACATTCTGGTAGCACGTGAAGAAAGCATTAGTGAAAGCAGGCAGAGACAATGGTAGCTTTAGCAACATTAGCCTTACAGAGAGCCAAAGCTCTTTGGAAAACCAAATATGAGGCGTGACGCTTACTTTGTCTGTAGTATGGACATTTGTGCACGAAGTATTGGTATCGATCCCTCTTTCAGAAGCAATCTTTGCACAACTCCAGCTGACCCTCATTTGTGAGGCAGTCCGGTGTAAAATGTTAGCAGAAAGTATAGGACCGTTTTTTTTCCAAGAACATCTCCTTCGAAAATTAAATGTAACCACTGTTTCCTCAGTGGTCTATGGAGACTCCTATGTTCAAATGGGCGGGACTTTGACAGACTATGTAGTCATAGTAGTGAGAAACCTGGAACTGCTCATGTGGAGAGAGTGTTTATGATTTTTTTCAAATTATAAGACAATGATTGATTGGATTTTTGCTAGTTGTTTTCACACACTGCGGCCACACAACTGTGTTCAAACACCTTATAAAAGTGATTTTTGCATTCTATGGGACCCCTATTTAAAGTACTGATACCAGAAAAATCTACTTAAGCACAGTAACAAAGTATTTGTACTTCCTTACTTCCCATCTCTGATGTAATATTTTAAACCTTTAACCCATGCGGGGAAATCAGTCCACAGCAACAGTTTAAAAATAGCCCAATTCCGTGAAAAACTTTAAGAAATGGATTAAGAAAACAGTCCCATCGATATCAGTCAATTTAGCATCACCGCAATGGACAGCACGTGGTAACATCATGCATAGGAAGGTATACCTTAAGCAACCTCCTAAGGTAGAATTCTGGGAACACAACTAGGAAAGGTATACCTTTAGTTAAGGTATACCCTTAGAGTCTTTGTCATTTTATTTAAAAATCCATTTTTATAAAATAGGTTTTATATGTACCTGGTAACACCAATGAGAAATTAATTTTATACTCAAAGTATGGCCCTAAACCTTAAGACATTACTATATTGGAATAATTCACGTCCAAAATAGGTACAAATGTGTGAAAGTCAAACTAATGTCATGTGGGCTTGTTTTTGTAGGTTGTCTGGCTGTATGGTGACAGCAGAAGGGTGTCATTATGTGTCTTCAGCTCTCAGTTCAAACCCCTCACACCTGAGAGAGCTGGATCTGAGCTACAATCACCCGGGAGATTCAGGAGCCAAGCTGCTCTCTGAAAAACTGGAGGATCCCAAGTGCTCACTGGACAAACTCAAGTATGTTATTTCAACTCCTTAGTGCCTGTTTGTATACAGTAGTTAGTCAACCAGAACACCTATTACCTCCGTGCTTAAATACAAATTAGTCGCATGTGAAAAAAGTTCGTGAAATCACTACCAGGTGGCACAAAAGGACGGTTGACACCATTTGCTCAGTAAAATGGAAATTTGACATTTTTAATTGTGAATGAAGTTAAAAAATGATTAAACATTGTAACATTAAATCTCAACTAATTATTCATCATATTTTGGTTACATTGTTTATTTTTATTTTAAATATTGCAGTACAACATACTAAACTAAAACTAAAATACGTTATGAAAAGTTATTTTTGTTTTGTTTCATTTTCTGACTTTCAAAATATTGTTCAGCACCATAGTCAAAATTTCATTAAAAAAAATTTGTAAAATAATTCAATAAATAATAGAACAAACAATCCAATGTTCTGCAGAAACACATTTAGTCTGAACACATCATCTTACTGTCAGTATTTTTTCCTGTACACTCTTTGTTAAGGTACAGTTAAAATTTCTTAAGTAAATTTTATTATGTATGAAAATGTATATTGCATGTTCTTGTGCTATTTCTGTTGCCATATATGTCGCATGTGCTATGGAAAAACTGGTCTGTATACTGCGATACAGATTTGCATGTTCATAACACAGCCACTTAATAGTGTGAAGTGATTTTGTTGTGCTTGTTTGTGTGTGTGAGATTGATTATACTAGTTAGGGGTGTGCGATATGACCTTTTTTGAACGTGAACGATTAAAATGTCTCCTCAACCTGCTTTTGAAGAAATATTAGTTGCCAGTTAAACGTTTTATTCACGTGCTGTTCTAAAATGCACTTTTTCGGAGCACGTACACGAGCCTGTCAAACAGCACCAGATTACTAGACTTTTGCGTCTGATTGATTTCGCGTCTAATATTGTCAAAACACACAAGGTATACTGTTCATTTTAGACATAACTATCTGTGGTTGTATGTTACTTGTTATGTCTAAAATGAAAGTAAACAGTTGAAAGAGAAATGGATGCGTTCGCTTTTAAAGCGACAGAACTAAATATGCTGCCGCTTGTCACTAAAGGAGTAGTTCACTCAAAAATTTTATTTCTGTTATTATTTACTCACGTCATGTTGTCCCAAACCTGTATTAATTTCTTTCATGTGCTGAACACAAAAGAAGATATTTTGAAGAATGTGGGTAACCAAACAGTAGCTGGTCCCCATTGACTTTGATAGTAGGGGGAAAAATACTATGGAAGTCACTGTGGACCAGCAACTGCTTGGTTACTCACAATCATCAAAATAACTTTTATATTCAAAAGAAGAAAAAAACGAATTCAGGTTTAAATCAACTTGAGAGTAAATAAATGATGGTACAAAAATAAAACACTTTGACAGCGCTTCCGAATCCCAGTCCTCGCACACACCCCCAACCCTAACTGGGCTCAAGACAGATGACGGAATTAAAATTTTTGGGTGAACTATTCTTTTAATGTTAATAAAACAACAAAACAGAGAAAAATCAGTCACTGCTCATGACAGAAGAACTTTAATACAATTGCTTTAAAAAAAATTATAATTGATGTATATAGTGTATATAGTGTTTTATTTTAATATTTGTTCATTGATTTTCTTGAATGTTAGGCTACTGCTAAATATTGTACCTGAAAAAACAAGCACTGTTTGTTTTATTTGTATATTGTGTATTTGTAATGTATATCTATGTATATTTTAATGTATTGTACTTATTTTCTAATAGGCTAACAAAGATAAAATAATGAAAGATTTTTATCTTTGCCCACTTTGGCCTAAATGTCTGCCATTAATTTTTATTTTATATTTTGTTACCTTGAAAGGCTTTTTTTCATATAGGGAAATTAGTAGTAAATAGTTAAACCAAAACATGACAAAGAATTATAATAAAATCGTGAATCGTGAAATTCCTGAAAAAAATGATGATATGATATTTTTGCCATATTTCCCACCCCTAACTTGTGCTACGACTGTTTGGCCTGTGCTACAAAACGTTCAACCTTTGTAGCACCAGTGATATGTGCAAAAATAGTTAACATACAACCCTGAATTGATTCTCCTGCCATATTGAACATTTACCTGGATTTAGCACAGGTGTTGATTTTATGTTCTGGTTTGAGACTCAAACATGCGTCTCACCGCTGGAGTTTCTTCAAGCTCTAGTGAAGTGCAGGAAGAGATTTTACTGTTTCAGAATCTCTTTGCTTTCGGCCAGTTCAGTCTCTGTGAAACCAACCTCTGTGTGTGCTTTATAGTGTGGATCATGAAGGAGAGATCAGGATTACAGGAGGACCACGAAAATGTACGTCTACACACACACACACACACACACAGACACACACACACACACACACACACACACACACACACACACTTGTCTGATTTACTATCTTTGTGGGGACTTTCCATTGGCAAAATAAATTTTTCTAATGTACAAACCGTATATTCTATCACCCTACACAAACCCTACACCTAAACCTACCCCTCACAGAAAATGTTCAACATACTCAAAACAATTAAATAAAACTAAAAATCGGTCTGTATGTTTTATAAGCTTGTTTCCCCGTGGGGAAAACAAAAACACCTAAATTGAGTCATAATGAGTTTGTGTGTTTTCAGGGTTAATTCCCCACCAGGATAGAAAAACAGGTACACAAACATTCTCTCTTTCTCTCACTCTGTCAAACACACACACACACACACACACACACACACACACACACACACACACACACACACACACACACACACACACAAACATTTACTTAGCTATCTAAATGGAGACTATAAATGGTTTTTATACTGTACAAACTGTATTTTCTATCACCTTACATCTAAACCTATCCCTTATGGAATCTTTGTAAATTTTACAAATTTTAAAAATACTTTGCTTTACAAATGTTTTCCAAAAAAAAAAAGAAAAGTTTTACAAATGAGGACGTCCCCAAAATATCAGAATCAGAAAGAGCTTTATTGCCAAGTATGCTTGTGCATACAAGGAAATATGGTTAAGTAGGTACACACACACACAAACACACTATGCTTTAGTGAGTGTTGTTGTGTTATAAATGTCTGTTTTTGTCTTCAGGGGTCTGTTTCCTCACACTGGATCCAAACACAGCAAACACTCAACTCATTCTGTCGGAGGAGAACAAAAAGGCGACATGTGTGGAAAACAAACAGATGTATCCTGATCATCCAGACAGATTTGATCATTGGTGTCAGGTGTTGTGTAGAGAGAGTGTGTGTGGACGCTGTTACTGGGAGATTGAGTGGAGTGGAGATGGCGTGGACATATCAGTGTCATATAAGAGCATCAGCAGGAAGGGATTGGGTGATGAGTGTGTGCTTGGATATAATGATCAGTCCTGGAGAATCAGCTGCTCTCCCTGCAGTTACTCATTCATACACAATGACATATGGACTAGTCTCACTGTAGAGCCCATCGGCAGAAGAATAGGAGTGTTTGTGGATCACAGTGCAGGAACTCTGTCCTTCTACAGCGTCTCTGACACAATGAGCCTCATCCACACAGTCCAGACCACATTCACTCAGCCACTCTATCCTGGGTTTAGGGTTTTTACTGGATCATCAGTGAAACTGTTTTGATGAATCAGAATAGATTAACGAGAGATTCTACCCATAATGCTTTGAGCTGTATGATAAATCAGTAACAGTGAGATGTTATAGAGTCTCTTCATTACATTAATACTGCAGCTGAACTTCTGTCTCTGAAATAACATGTCAGAATAAATGTAATAAATCCTCATATAGACAGTAAGATCAGTGTGTGAGTCCTGCTGATGGACAATGTGTTTCTGTGCTTTGTGTTTGTTTATATTTTTATTGTTGAAAATTGCATTTTTACATTTTATACCACCCCACCCACCATTGCCACCTGAACCCAGCCCCAACAGAGTGATCCCTAATCAGAACAAAAGGAGGGGGGGAAAATAACATACATGTGTTTATATATATATATATATATATATATATATATATATAGATATATATATATATATATATATATATATATACACACACACACATACATACACAGTCAGGTCCATATATATTTGGACACTGACACAGCTTTCATAATTTTTGATATGTATGCCACTAGAATAGATTTAAAATAAAACAGTCTAGATGGAATTGAAGTGCAGACTTTAAGTTTTAATTCAATTTGTAATGTCTACATGATACTTTCTCATTAAACACAAAAACAGATTTAAATAATCTTTTGTGGGTATTTTCACAGTGAGATTTATTTTGCGATTAATTAGATTAATTAATCGACACATCATGTAATTGTCACACCCCTGGACTCTTTGGCCATGTCCACACTAATACATTTTCGTTTGAAAAGGCATCTTTTTCTCTCCGTTTTGGCCTTCTGTCCACAATGAGATGGCGTTTTTATCAAGGAAAACTGAACTTTTTAAAAACGCTCTCCAAAGTGGATAAATTTGAAAACGCCGTTTTCACATTGTATTGTGGACTGTGAAAATGGAGGCTTTTGAAAACGATGACGCAAGTTTAGTCATGTGACGCACATTATACAAATAGATATCCGTGTTTATACTGGTATTGTGCACGTTATGTGCTATGCACTTTCACACTATTGCTATAGATGTGTTACTTTGTACACTCATTCATATCACAGTCCTGCAAAGATGAAAGCAAATTTACTCGCGATCGCGAGTTGCGTTATAGATCAGACGTACAATCGTGAGTGTGTGTGACCTGGACGCGTCAGTGAATGGTGAGTTCTTTTCGTAATTAAAATATATAAAATTTCCTGTCAGAAAAACTGCATGAACTGGCTCTTCGGCTCTCGGTTTCGGGCTCCTCCTCCACCTGCTCCGTTGCCGTGGGTTGGCCCCCTGGAGTCGGTGGCCATTCCTCCTCCATGGCCGTTATGGCTGTTGCCTGGTGCCTGCTGGGCTTCTCTTGTTCCAGATCCCTCCATCGTTTCCTCCCTGACTCCTCCCTCCGTCGTCTTCTCCCTGGCTCCTTCCTCCGTGGTTCCTGTCTGCTGGCCCCCTCTCGGGAGTCCGTCCTCCACCAGAACCTCCTCCCAAGTTCCCACCCATTCCCCCTCCCCTGTTGTTTCTACTGTGCGAGGATGCACCTTCCGGGAGGGGGGAGTAATGTCACACCCCGGACTCTTTATGCGTGTTTTTTGCCACTGTGACCCAGTTTCTGTCTCCCGTGTTTGGTTAATTTAATTCCAGGTGTGTCTAGTTTCTTCCCCATGTGTTCCATGTCCCCATTAATTAAGTTATTCCATGCACCTGTCTGCCCTTCGTTATCCTGTCCTTATATACCCATGTCTGTTCAGTCTGTGTTTGTCGTACAAGTCAGTACGTGTGTTGTCCTCCTGTTTCCATGTTGGATTTACCCCTGTGTTGGTTAAATAAATACTAAATAAATACTCTCTCTCTTGATTATTCTCAACTCCGTGTTCCTTCCGGCAGCGTAGCGTGACAGTAATTAGTTAGATTAAAAATTTTAATCAGCTGACAGCCTTTGTTATTGAACTTTTCAAGTGTGCCTACGGGTTTTGGTTTGCTTATTTTTTTCTATTTCTGGTGTAATAATTTTTCACTTTTTATTTTTTGTTCAGAATCACAATCAGAATCAGAATGAGCTTTATTGCCAGGTATGTTTACACATACGAGGAATTTGTTTTCATGACAGAAGCTTCTGCAGTGCAACAGAATGACAGCGACAGGACAAAAACACAGATAAATAAATACAAATTGACAATTGTATGTGCAGATATAATACAATAGACAGTTTTGTATGTACAGGTATATTATGTGCAAATTGGAAGTGTAGACTAAGTATGTGTGTAAGATAAATAAGTGTATGAGTGTTTAAATATTATTGTGATCTGTGTGATCCACAGTTATTGTCAAGTGTTCATGAGATTGATTGCCTGAGGGAAGAAACTGTTCCTGTGTCTGATCATTCTGGTGCTCAGAGCTCTGTAGCGTCTACCAGATGGCAACAGTTCAAAGAGGAAGTGTGCTAGATGTGAGGGGGCCAGAGTGATTTTGCTAGCCCTTTTGCTCACTCTGGATGAGTTTATGTGGTTTAAGTTTAAAAAAACACATTATTTTCCACATATTGTACATTATTGTTTCTCCTCTATGCCCCGCCTTCTGAAACGCGTCGATTTTCACAAGGCTCATCTCTATGAAAAGTGAGGTGTGATGTGATTGGCCTGCTATCCAGCACTTTGTGATTGGCCGAATGCCTCAAGCGTGAGACAAATGTTACACCTCTTAACATATTGTGAAGCCTTGTCCAGCCGGAGCGACGAGACAAAAACATAAAACCCATTATAAACGTCATATAAACATGATTTCTAGTCGTGGTTTCTTTTGGAAGGCAAAAACAAAGTAGTTTAGCTTTCTCAGTGAAACAGCGTCCTACACCGTGGCCTTGAGTGAGAGAAGGCTGGAGGCCTAGAGTGAGCCGCGGCTGAGTTGAGTGAGCAGAGGCGGGCGGCTTGAGAACGGTGCGGCAGGCGGATTCTACGAAGGCGCGTACCTTGGTCTTGCAACAACCACATGTGACGACCCCAGATTGGACGCCGCTTGTCCACGGTGAAAGCTGATTCGGCGATCCACAGTGCAAAGTTGATGTATTTCCTCAGCGACCAGCACAGATCAGCTCCAGGCATGACGAAGCGGATATTGTCCTCTTTTGAAAGGGCAAAGTAGTTTCGCTTTTACAGTGAAACACAACGTCTATACGACATGATGGCGTCGGCAACAACAATACCACAACAAGAATAAAAGGTACGCCTTCTTTCTTTGCATAAACATCTGGGTGGTGTTATGCAAATCTTCCCACATACTGACGTAGATATGTGGGGGCGTGTTAGAACGAGCCGTTTCAGGGGGGCGTGGATGAGTGTTAAATTTATAAAGAATATCTCTTTGGATTTGAGACTTTAGTCTTTGCAACTTCACAGATCTTCTTTATTCACCAAGAGCTTGTAACACTCCAAAGAGAAAGTAAAATTTGAAATCGCATCATATGATTCCTTTAACCCATTTGGGGTGTATTTAAACCCAGCAGTATAGTAAATATCAAACAATATTTAAATTCAATAAAACTGCCCTCAGCATATTTTAATAGCGCCCCTATTTCCTATGTATGATTATTCGTTTATGACAAATACTTTGCCGCAATCACTTAGAGAGGCCAATATTTCCCTTATTTAAAAAAAGAGGAAAATATCTGGAACATTGTGGGTCCTATAGGCCGATATCTCTTTTGAATGTAGATTTTAAATTGCTTCGAGTAACAATATTAGAAGATTTCTAAATATTATTGAGCTCTCTCATAATTGTGACAGTGACACCCTCATTTTATCATTAGATGCGGAGAAGGCCTTTGATCAAGTGGAGTGGCCATATTTATTTTATAGTTTGGAAAGGTTCGGCCTTGGTCATAATTTTATCCGATGGGTGTGCTTACTGTATTCTGTTCCACTTGCAACTGTTGTTACTAACGGCCATAGGTCTGACAATTTTCCTCTGCTCTGCGGCACTAGGCAGGGCTGTCCCCTCTCACCGTTACTTTTTGCGATAGCGATAGAACCATTGGCTCAGGCGCTTAAGGAGGGGGAAGCCGTGTCTGGTGTTTCGGTTGGTCTTACAGCATAAGATCTCCCTATATGCGGATGATATCCTGCTTTTTCTGTCGGACCTTGAATCATCGGTGCCTGTTGTAGTAAATATTGTTAATTCATTTGGGAAGTTGTTTTGTACCTAAGACAACCAAGTTCTAGTATAATTAATAAGACCCAATTAGCGAAAGTAATTTTTTTCCCTTTGCTTGATAAAATGCGCAACGACTTAATTAGGCTTCTTTACCCATTACAGATGATACCAAATTTAATGGTGAATAAAAGGGTAAAAGAATTAACTGGATGGCTTTCTGTTTTATAGTTTTTATGTTTTTATTTAGTTTCATGATTGATTATTTTTATTATTTATATACAGGATTGTATTGTGAGTATGTTACGCTCCATGGACAGTGCAATTATTAAAGAATACAACACAGATGAAAATATACATCAATATATATATGAAAAAATGAAATAAAAGTAAACAATAAAAATATAAGAATAAAATATAAAAAATGTATACTATAGAATCAAATATAGAATAGAAAATAATGTGCATGAAAGTATACTGTAATCTTAAATATTAAGATACACAGGAATGTGCAAGAAGCGAATGTGCAAACAGGTTGTGACTGCCAGTATGAGGTAGAGAATGATGAATATCTTACTGATTAAGTGAATATTAAGTGGAGACATGTAGATGTTAAGAGGCTGGTTTTGAGTTTAGGAGCCTGACGGCCTGGGGGAAGAAACTCCTCCTAAGTCTCTGTCAACGGAAGCGCTTACCAGATGGCAGCAAAGTGAAAAGTCCATTACTAGGGTGGTTGGAGTCCTTGATGATTTTAACAGCTCTGCTTTTGCAGCGTTTGAGGTAGATGTCCTGCAGAGAGGGGAGAGCAGACCCTGAGATGCGCTCAGCTAAGCGCACAACTCTCTGCAGGGCTTTGCGGTCATGACTGGAGCTGTTCCCATACCACACTGAGATACACTAAGTCAATACACTTTCTATGGCCTCTGAATTGAAAGTTTTCAGGATTGCTGGTGAAACCCTGAATTTCCTCAGCTGTCGCAGATGGTACAGTCTTTGCCTGGTTTTATTAACCTATGTTTGAATGTGTAGCGTATCAGGCCTGAACCAGACAAATTAAAGATTCGATCGTGAGCATGGTTGAAACAAGAGAAGCCGAATTCCTCGGAAAGGCAACAGGATGTTGTAAATCAACTCCTAGCACCACAGTCTGAAGCAAGATAACCAACCAGCTCTTTCAGAGAACAGCTTTCAACATTAACACCATTAGAACAATTATTGACAATTTCAATTCGGAGAAGAGATTGTCAAATTTGGGGCAAGTAATCCAGATTGATGGTCAAAGAGATGCACTGCGTTACCATCATATGTAAACCCATGATAGTAATCATGATCACAAGCTCTTTGGATTGACTTCCCCACCTCGAAGGAAACCAGACTGAAATTCCTAAAGAGACCTGTTAACCTCTCTGGTCTTCACAGGACATATCCTTACTCCACAGAATGGCACAGAGAATGCCTTCCAATGCATATATGCACCAAAATGAACTCAAAAAAAGACTTCTAAATGGATATCAGTCCATTGCTTAACTCCATATCATACATGTAACCCACACATTTGACTTTAATGTTTCTAATCACTTATTGTGTATGTTTTTTTAAATAACTCTTGAATAGCTTAAGGGATCATATTCATGTTTAGTATGTGTGTGTTCGAATGTTCTTGCTTGAAACGTTTCTGACCATCAGTTATTTGTCAAATGTATCATATTCTTGTTATAGGAATCATGTCCAAATTATACCCTGCAAGAGCGGGAAAATTCGGACCACGTGCTTGATAAGATAACATATGATTTATGAATGGGTGGGACAAACATCCCAACACACCGAGAAAAGACAATATCTAATTGGTCAAGACAACATTTGAGGTGTGGCCAAAAGGCCAGTTTAAATACTCAGGACACCATCAAATTTTGCTTTTTGCTTTTGCTTTTAGCCTTTGATTTTTGGCTTTTTAGCCTTTGCTTTTTAGCTTTTAGCTTGTGTTTAGCTTTTGCTATCAGTCATGCCGGCTTGTAGCCTGCTAGTTTAGCTTTTAGCCATGCTTTTAGTCATCACTTTTAGCATTCTTCGAGCGCTGTTCCAGCGTGCTTCAGTCTGCATGCCTGCTGCTACTTAGCCACGATGAGAAGAAACACCACCTAGTCTCGTGAAACTTTACTTCTATTCTTTTACTTTAGTTTCTTTTCTTTTCCGTTTGAGAGTTTCGTGTTCTGAGTTAAGTTTTGTAACGCCGTGTCTCCGAGTCTGACCTCGCATGCCCGTCTGAAACTTCAACCAGACCACAACTCCCCATCGTCAGCCAACGCCCAACCACGGGCTTCCCAAGACGTCACTTCAACGACTACTGAACTTCCGGCCAATCAGCAACCTTGGGAAACCCCCTTTTCAGCGACAACAAAGAGAACCCCGTTACACAGGCATCTCAAGTAACGTACCTCCAGACTCTGATCTGTACTGGTGTTATCTAATATAATTTTAACCTCATTGAGGAACTCAATGCGAGGGTTAATTAAGTGACTGATGGTTGTTCATGTCTATGCAATTTCACGTATTGCTGTAAACTTGGGATTTCACATTTTCATTCTCTTAAACTCATTCTTTCCTAACTTTCTATCTTCCTGCAACTTGTGTGAATGTGTGAGTGCGTGTTCTTATGTGTTAGATTAGTTTATATGTCTTAGATTTATCTAATAAAGCCTTATTCATATTGAAAAGAGAAGTATCTTGTGTTTTGTGCTTACAAGTTAATGTCTTAAACTGCCGATCTTGTTACTGTGCTAATTAATAGTGTTTTCACTATACTTTGGATATTAATATCCAGCGCAGATTTGATGTTAAACGGCTCGTTCAGTGAATCGCTGGCCGTTTCAGTGATCAGCCGTGAAACAGTGATTCTGTTCAAATTCCCTATAAAATCTTAAATGATTCCCTTTGAGCTAAATTGACCTGTTTCCCTTACAAATGTGGGTAGTCCAAGTCAGGTCCTCTGAGAGTTCTAAGGTAGTCAAAACATTATCTGAGAACTCAATCATGTTTAACACGTGGAAGGCCTGGTCTGTTATATGTTGGATAGAAGACAGGGCTGGTTTGTCTTCCCTGCTGACCCCCGTTCACAATAACCCAGAGTTTATCCCTAGCATTTCAGATTCTGGTTTAAAATTTTGGTGTGCTTATGGAATATGTAGACTTGGTGATCTGTTCAATGATGGCTCTCTATTATCTTTTGAAGACTTGGTTACAAAATACAAGTTACCAAGATCAAATTTTTTTCAGATTTCTCCAAATCAGGGATTATATTTTTAGAAGTACTACTCTTGTCACCAACCCATCCATGTGAACCATTGAGAAGTTTCTCTTAAATCCTCTGCTGAGTAAGCAGATCTCATATAATTATGAGATCAAGCAGAGCTTGTATAATGCCCTTTGCTGTTATGATGTGGAAAACACACAACATCTTAGAAGACTGTGGGAGGGGGAGTTACAATTGATCATTACAGAGGAGGATTGGAGGCAGGCAATTATGATCTCAGATTGTAACAGGGTCAGAGTTATTCAGCTCAGGATTGTGCAAAGATGGCACATCACACCACTCCTGAGAAGTAAGTGTAACCCAAGTAATTCCCCATTAGGCCTATGTCTTATATGTAAGGTGCAGTGGGAGATTACACCCACTGCTTCTGGGAATGTTCAGTTATTACAGTTTACTGGTCAAAGGTTGTTCGATATATTAGTCGAATATTTGGATTAAGGCTACAGCTAGACTCCCTGTCTTTAATTTTAGGTCTCCCAATTAGAAATCTTTCAAATAAATTTGCTAAACGGTTATTTGATGTGGGCTGTAATCTAAAGTGTTATCAAGAATAGTCAAGTTAAGTCAAGTCACCTTTATTTATATAGCGCTTTAAACAAAAAAGATTGCGTCAAAGCAACTGAACAACATTAATTAGGAAAACAGTGTGTCAATAATGCAAAATGACAGTTAAAGGCAGTTCATCATTGAATTCAGTGATGTCATCATTCACCTCAGTTCAGTTTAAATAGTATCTGTGCAATAATTTGCAATCAAGTCAGTGATATCACTGTAAATGAAGTGTCCCCAACTAAGCAAGCCAGAGGCGACAGCGGCAAGGAATCAAAACTCCATCAGTGAGAGAATGGAGAAAAAACCTTGGGAGAAACCAGGCTCAGTCGGGGGACCAGTTCTCCTCTGACCAGACGAAACCAGCAGTTCAATTCCAGGCTGCAGCAAAGTCAGATTGTGCAGAAGAATCATCTGTTTCCTGTGGTCTTGTCCTGGTGGTCGTCTAAGACAATAGCCGCGTTTCCACTGTCGGGCTTAAAGCGGGCGTGCTAGTGTGGGCCAGGGCCAGTCGCGTTTCCACTGTCACTTCCGGGGCTTGATCGTGCCTCGTCTGGGCTTCCTCGGGGCCAACGGCCAGGGATTTTTGGCCCGACGAAAACCTTGGGCCAAAGCTGGCCAGCTGGGGCTAGAGGAGTGGTTATGAACAAAGAGGAGTTTCTCCGCGTCTGGAGCGCGTCAGAGCCGCGGATCATTTCAGAAAGATAACAGCTATAACATCAACATTAAAAACTTTTTAAAATAAGATGAGCTCAAAACTCACTTTCAGTCAGCAGCGAGTGTTTGAAATAACGCGATCCGATGTGGATTATAATCACCATAAAAGGCAAAAATATTTATAAGCGATGTAAAAGACTATGCACACTAAACATTAACGTTACCATAATAAACATGCTAAATGTGACCACTTGAAGAAATCAGACGTCAGCTTCTTATTCTCTATCACAATTGTGTATTTATTTAGTACCATATTTTATCTGTTATAAGTCTCGTCTCGAGAGTTTAGCTCCGCGTAGCATGTCATCAAAATATAATAATGATTTTTGTTCGGGAGCTTTTATAAAAATAGAGCTATTATCATTCATTCTAAATGTGACGTATATAGGCTACTGTGGCTACAAATAAACAGAAACAGACTCGACTGAATAAGCAGGCTATTTTAATAAGCGTTATAAATAAATAAATAAAATAGAAATAAATTTATTTCTGTGTGATTAATTTTGAGTCCTGATAAATTAATTCATTTTGATCAATGTATCACTTATTCTATAGTAGCCTAAAACATTGATGCTTTTGAATTTGAATATTTAACAAAGCATGCAAACAAAAGGGCGCTGTTATCGTGTTCGTTTTTGTGATCGCGCATGTTCCAGTGATTTATTTCTTAGTTTTCTGATAACTTCTCTTTGTTGGTGAAATGATGGGGTTGCGTGACGTTGTTCCTGAGAGGCGTGTAAAGGGCGGGTTTTAGTGAAGTGCAGCGGAGCTTCAGGCCTGACTGTGGAAACGCTGCGCTATTCTGGCCTCGGTGCTACTGGTGCGAGGCTATTAGCCCCGCCCGGCCCGTTTTAAGCCCTGGCTCGCACTGGCCCGACAGTGGAAATGCGGCTAATGTCTTTACAGGGGATCTGTCTCTGGGGCTCTAGTTGTCCTGGTCTCTGCTGTCTTTCAGGGCTGTAGAGGTAATTTCTAGGTGCTGATACACCATCTGGTCTGGATACAGACTGGATCTGGTGGCTACGGTGACCTCGGAATAAGAGAGAAACAGACTAATATGAGCGTAGATGCCATTCTTCTAATGATGTAGCAAGTACATCAGGTGTTATGTGAGGTGTTCCCGGTTCCGGTTTACCTAATTAATGCAGCCTAAAAATCCTTTAACGGATTTGGATATTAGAAGTGTATTAGTGTGTTATGTGTAAACTAGGTTAAAGAGATGGGTCTTTAATCTAGATTTAAACTGCAAGAGTGTTTCTGCCTCCCAAACAATGTTAGGTAGGTTATTCCAGAGTTTAGGTGCTAAATAGGAGAAGGATCTGCCGCCCGCAGTTGACTTTGATATTCTAGGTATTATCAAATTGCCAGAGTTTTGAGAACGGAGCGGACGTGGAGGACTATAATGTAACAAAAGCTCATTCAAATACTGAGGTGTTAAACCATTCAGGGCTTATAAATTAAGCAAGATTTTAAAATCTATATGATGTTTGATAGGGAGCCAGTGTAGTGTTGACAGAACCGGGCTAATATGATCATACTTCCTGGTTCTAGTAAGAACTCTAGCTGCTGCATTTTGGACTAACTGGAGTTTGTTTACTAAGCGTGCAGAACAACCACACAATAAAGCATTACAATAATCTAACTTTGAGGTCATAAACTCATGGATTAACATTTCTGCGTTTGACATTGAGTGCATAGGCCGTAATTTAGATATATTTCTGAGATGGAAATGCAGAATGCTAGAAATGCTAGAAACGTGGCTTTCTAAGGAAAGGTTGCTATCAAATAGCACACCTAGGTTCCTAACTGATGACGAAGAATTGACAGAGCAGCCATCAAGTCTTAGACAGTGTTCTAGGTTATTACATGCAGAGCTTTTAGGTCCTATAATTAACACCTCTGTTTTTTCAGAATTTTAGCAGTAAGAAATTACTCGTCATCCAGTTTTTTATACCACTAGTTTTTCAAAATGGTATGTTTCACCGGGCCGCGAAGAAATATAGAGCTGAGTATCATCAGCATAACAGTGAAAGCTAACATTGTGTTTCCTGATGATATCTCCCAAGGGTAACATGTAAAGCGTGAAGAGTAACGGCCCTAGTACTGAGCCTAGAGGTACTCCATATAGGGCTGGGCGATAAATCGATTTTATCGATTAACTCGAATGTGTAGTTTACATCGATTTGTTTGAATGAAAATCGGTTTTCTTTTTAACATCCGCCGGCGCTCCACTCAGGGCTCCCCCGCCCCCGCGCCTAGAGACATGCTGCCAAGCAGAGCATGTGAGCGAAACAGAGCGGTGTGAACTTGAAGCTCCGCTACGTTTCCCGCTGTATGGACGTGCGCTCCACTCAGTCGCTCAGCCGCACCAAGCAAGCGCCCCGTTAATATTCCGCTCACCCTTGCCATAAACCAATTCCCGCTCCGACATAAAATGTCTCTAGCAGGCCTAATGTTTACTGTTTGTACCGAAATTCTTGGATAATTGTCTAAAATTATGCATGCAGATAAATGGCAATTTTTCAAAATGAAATTCTTACATTCTTCTTAATTTTATTAATTGTATTAGGCTAATTAAAATGTATTTAATATATTAATCTAACCTTAGTAAACATAGCCTACCTAAAATTCAAAAACTGAAGAAGTGTATTTGATTTTCATGAAAATAGCTGCCGTTGTTATTCTTGTTATCTAACGGTGTAGACACAGTTAGACACTGTCTGCTCTATTTACAACAAGATGGAGATATAGACTAGAAAATATATTTACACTTGCTCTGTCCTACGTCCATGACACTGACTCACATGCGGAGTTGGCAGTTTTAATCTTAACAGCTCTTAACACCGAGTGTGCACATGGATAGTTAGATGCATGATGGGCTAGTATAATCTTTCCAGCATTAAGGTAATACTGATTTTTTTTTTTTTTTTTTTTTTTTATTAAATCATCTTGTCTCAGTTACAAATTTGACTGGTAAATGATAAAGAATGATAGCCCCTTTTGTATTGCATTGCATTGCATATCAGGGATGACAGATTGATAAAAAGACATGCTTTTTGTGACTAGATTTAGCTTTTGATGCTTTGCGGTAAAAGTGGCTCTCTGATTGACTCTGCCCTATCAGTGCGGCTCCCATGAAAAAAATAAATAAATAGTAAAGACCTTTGACAGTCTTACAGACTGTATCCAGTATGATAAGAATGTTATGTTACATTTTATTTTATGTAACGTTTTCACGGTTTACAATGGCAGGACCTGCCATCTTGTCTTTTTTGCTTGTTGTTTCTGATTGCAATTTAACCTGAAGGGGGAATCCAGATCAAATCCCAGAAGGTAAAATCAAAACAAAATAAAGTTAAAACTTGTTTTGAACAATTTCTTTGTCGTAAATCGGATTTTTTGTTAAAAAATCAGGGATTTTTTTTTTAGGCCATATCGCCCAGCCCTAACTCCATACTGCACTTGTGATCGATATGATACCTCTTCATTCACTGCTACGAATTGATGGCGGTCATATAAGTACGATTTAAACCATGCTAATGCACTTACATTAATGCCAACAAAGTGTTCTAGTCTATGCAAAAGAATGGTGTGTTCAGTAGTGTCGAACGCAGCACTAAGATCCAATAGCACTAATAATTCTCACCTTTGCAAACTAGTTTGGTTTGTAGATCAGCATTGAGCAATGAAACACAGCCTTTAATGAAACATGTTTCCACGAGTGTTCTGAAGTCAATGAAGTACGGTGCAGTTACCATGAGAGCGGGATATATAAACACATCTTGTAGCTGTGGAATGAAGTAGTCATAAGAAGTTCTAAACAGCAAATCAGCTTCCCAAACTGCTGCTTTCTTTAGCCCTATTTGGACGGGACTAGTTTTAAAGGGGGTCATCAGAAAAATTTGTGTTTCACAGATGTACTTTGCAATTTTAATCCCATCCGAATCTGCCATGAATGTGTTTTTCTCACACAACCTCTGTTGTAGTACCAGAGCAAATTACCCACTGTTTTTCAGCAAACCCAGTGATCCTCTGAGAAAACTAATCCTGTCCGAATGCGAATGTTTGTGATTGACGGAGATATTTTTTTTCACAACGCATTTCCTTGTGTGTTTTGGCCAACATGAATAACAGTAGACGCTCTTACTCCCACACATATGTTCAATATGTTAAGAAATAAAAAATCAACCAGATCACCAGATCACGTAAACTGTTAAGACTGGCTATTGTAATATCAGGATCAGGTAAGCTTACTCACCTTCCTGTTTGTGTAATAAGCAAAGTATACATGTGTTGTGGACTCGCCTATAGGCACAAATGACTAACACACTCTTTAAATAACAAAAAATAAAAATACAAAATACTGCGTCATTGACTTTAGACCAGGTTTTAGTTGGACAATGGCAGTCTATTTCTGTTTCTAAAAATTTTTTAGCACACCCCAGATGTAGTCCAATCTCAGCTATTTTTTATTTTCCCCCATTTCTCATGAAGGGTAGTAGACTGGGCGAGTGAGAGCAGATTTCCAGAAATAAGGGCCCCCCTCGTGTGTGTGTGTGTTTCTGTGTCCCTGTGATGGGTCTCTCTCTAGAGTTACAGTGTTTCTAGATAACTGGTGACTGCGTCTTGTGTTTAGACACTGAACACTATTCTCACTTAATGAGGACAGATGAGGAGTAACAGCTGGCATACTTGAAAACCTGGTTCTGAATCTGAGAGCTTAAATAATGTTTAGTCACATTTCAATACAAATTTTACCATTTTTTAATTAATTAAGGGAAATGTAAACCAGATGTCATTACCATTCATAAGATGTTTTTGACCATTTTAATTTTAGTTTTCCACTTAATCAATTGTTTTAAACCCACCGTCAATGTAATCCTTTAGTCACGGTCCTTTAATAAAATACATTTTAACAAAACAAAGTTTAAACTTGATTTCATTTCATTTATTTCCCTTTTATTCTGTGGAGAAACTGAGATGGAATAAGACACATCATAAGTTTTAGATCTTTAGTCAATTAAATAGGCTAGAGCTCTCTTCAATCATTCAACTTATTTTGTTTTTATTCTGTCAAGAATCCAGTCCTTTGTAATGTGAAGATCAAGAGACCTGACTTTGTTCATGATTCAGAATATGCTCTGGTGTTGGTGTTATAATTGTGATCACCTCACGCTTGATTAAATTTAGATATGAGCCAGAAGCTTTCAAAAAAAAACCTGTGATATCGATAGCGTTCTGAATCTATGGTTTATCTTTTAAAACCAAACCTTTATCTTATAGTTGAATTGTGTTTTCTGTATGTGAATTTCTGTTTTGCGTGCACGGGACTTTTATTTTGGTGTGGCGACATGACGTCATAAGGTTGCGTCGCGCTCCTGCGTCTGTGTTTCTGCTGAAGAAAGGTTTGTGTTTTTAATCCTTAAAGTGTTTAAATCAGTACTAACCGTTCAGACAGTTTTACAGAGGATTTTTAAATGAATCAAATATGTTTTAATGTGGTATTATAATCTGTCTAATAACAGTAATGAACGAAGTTGTTTATAGTGAGGCACATCCAGACACGAGTAACAGAAAGATGCGTCTCATTTCTCCGCCAGTAATCATAAACACTCTGTCTGCTCACTGGCGTGAAAGTAACGGTAGAGTAACAGAACACCTTTTGAGATTCAGTAAAATGACTCTTATGAACCGGTTCTTCATGAGTCACAGAACTACTGTCTCTCGGCTGAGAAGTCCTGTGGGGTTTGTCTCAAGAAAGTAGGCTGTGTATTATTTGATAAGTTTCGTGTGTCATCAGATTTAGACAGAAGAAAGTTAGATTTTTGACTAGAATGTTTTTGGACCTGGAAGTTTGTGTTTATAATTGTGAGAAAATTATGAATTGTGTGTTAAAGCCAGACTGAAAAGCTTGAAAGAAAAAATTAAAGCCACCTTGTTTAAAAACACAAATATTTTGGTTGGTTTGGTCAGAACAGATCTTGCGGGTGTTTGCTAGTCATTCCCAACTCTGTTAATAACAGTAACACAATTTTTTTTTTTTTTGCAAAACTGTGGGTTATTCCAGAAAGCAGGTTATGTGACATACCTTGGTATGTTTTAGGGTAAGTAAGCAGATAACCTCAGCCTTCGGCTCCAAAAACGGAGGTAACTTTCAGAGTATGTACAGGTGCTGGTCATATAATTAGAATATCATCAAAAAGTTGATTTATTTCACTAATTCCATTCAAAAAGTGAAACTTGTATATTATATTCATTCATTACGCACAGACTGATATATTTCAAATGTTTATTTCTTTTAATTCTGATGATTATAACTGACAGCTAAGGAAAATCCCAAATTCAGTATCTCAGAAAATTAGAATATTGTGAAAAGGTTCAATATTGAAGACACCTGGTGCCACACTCAAATCAGCTAATTAACTCAAAACACCTGCAAAGCCTCTCTCAGTCTAGTTCTGTAGGCTACACAATCATGGGGAAGACTGATGACTTGACAGTTGTCCAGAAGACGATCATTGACACCTTGCACAAGGAGGGCAAGACACAAAAGGTCATTGCAAAAGAGGCTGTCTGTTCACAGAGATCTGTGTCCAAGCACATTAATAGAGAGGCGAAGGGAAGGAAAAGATGTGGTAGAAAAAAGTGTACAAGCAATAGGGATAACCGCACCCTGGAGAGGATTGTGAAACAAAACCCATTCAAAAATGTGGGGGAGATTTATAAAGAGTGGACTGCAGCTGGAGTAATTGTTTATTGTATTTATACGCACAGACGTATGCAAGACATGGGTTTCAGCTGTCGCATTCCTTGTGTCAAGCCACTCTTGAACAACAGACAGCGTCAGAAGCGTCTCGCTTCAAAAAGGACTGGACTGCTGCTGAGTGGTCCAAAGTTATGTGCTCTGATGAAAGTAAATTTAGCATTTCCTTTGGAAATCAGGGTCCCAGAGTCTGGAGGAAGAGAGGAGAGGCACACAATCCACGTTGCTTGAGGTCCAGTGTAAAGTTTCCACAGTCAGTGATGGTTTGGGGTGCCATGTCATCTGCTGGTGTTGGTCCACTGTGTTTTCTGAGGTCAAAGGTCAACACAGCCGTATACCAGGAAGTTTTAGAGCACTTCATGCTTTCTGCTGCTGACCAACTTTATGGAGATGCAGATTTCATTTTCCAACCGGACTTGGCACCTGCACACAGTGCCAAAGCTTCCAGTACCTGGTTTAAGGACCATGGTATCCCTGTTCTTAATTGGCCAGCAAACTCGCCTGACCTTAACCCCATAGAAAATCTATGGGGTATTGTGAAGAGGAAGATGGGATATGCCAGACCCAAGAATGCAGAAGAGCTGAAGGCCACTATCAGAGCAACCTGGGCTCTCATAACACCTGAGCAGTGGCACAGACTGATAGACTCCATGCCACTCCGCATTGCTGCAGTAATTCAGGCAAAAGGAGCTCCAACTAAGTATTGAGTGTTGTACATGCTCATACTTTACATGTTCATACTTTTCAGTTGGCCAAGATTTCTAAAAATCCTTTCTTTGTATTGGTCTTAAGTAATATTCTAATTTTCTGAGATACTGAATTTGTGATTTTCCTTAGTAATCATCAAAATTAAAAGAAATAAACATTTGAAATATATCAGTCTGTGTGTAATGAATGAATATAATATACAAGTTACACGTTTTGAATGGAATTAGTGAAATGAATCAACTTTTTAAAGATATTCTAATTATATGACCAGCACCTGTAAGTAACAAGTAACAAGCCCTACTCTGAACATTCTGTTTTAAGGTTACTTTACTTCAGAGCTAGTCTCAGCCTCAGACGTCACGCCCATGGACTGCTAGCTGAACCTCTGATTTATACCGCACACAAAAGTGGAAACACTTCAGGAGTTTCGAAGTCGTTCTCTGAATGGTTAGATTACAGGATTTCCAGAAGACATGTGTGTCGCGTTCGTTAACAAAGATGCCGTGGCACCAAACCCCCTCATGGGAGAAGAAAGCCTTCGTGTTTACAACTGTGACGATGAGTGCTTATCAGGATCAACTAAATGCTGGATTTCCAAAAGTCTGTGAAATATGTAAAGTTGAGAATGTCAAAAGAGTCTTGTGTGTTAACCATGAACTTACACTGAGCTGACTGAACTTACTCCCGGACGCGTTTTTGGAACCAGCAAACCTTGAGTAAGTAAGGTTTGGGTTAAACAGCAGAGAGTTCAGGGTTTAGTAGATGGTAACTCAAACCTGCTCTCTGGAATACACCCCTGATCCAGTCTCACTGCTTTGATGCATTTCTTTCTCATGTAAGAAAATTCTCATTTTTTTGGTTGCTCGTAAACTTGCACTAAAACGTTATTTAAACTAACCAAGTAGCCATTTAATATTAATAAAATTGCTCATCTTCTTTAGTGATATAAGCTCAGAATGATCTTATTTATTTTTCATTTTAAAACAATATAGATTAATACTTTGTGGTAATGCAATATTTGTGCGCACTAAGGTGTATGGCAGGCCATGAATTCCCAAAACTACACTTGCTTTGGTGTTTTCACCGTATCAATAATTTTCAAGGGCTGCGTTCCAGTTTTTTTTTTTTTTTTTTTGATTTTTTTAAAAAAAATTCTTTCCTTCTTGTTTTTTAGTATGTTTTATTTGTTTGTTTTGTTTGATTGGTGACTTCTTGTGGGATAATTGTTGTGGTGTGTTGTGGTGGTTCGTAAGAATAGTTGTTTTTGTTTTTGTCTAATCAGTTCATTAACTGTCACTCTGACTGACTCCCTTTCTAGTGTGCTGACTACTGAGCTAGGGAGCTGATTGAGATGCACACAGAGATCTGTCTGTTAATTATTCTCATCTCAAACACACAGAGAAACTCCTGTGAAGTGACTGAGATCCTCGAGACACTGTTATAAAGATGGCGTTTATTAAAGTCGAGAGCGAAGACATGAAGATTGAGGAAGCGTTTACTGTCAAACGTGAAGATACTGAGGAACAAACAGAGATGGTGTTTATTAAAGAGGAGAGGGAAGAGGTGACGATTGAAGAAGATATAAGAGTCAAACGTGAAGATACAGAGGAACAAACAGAGATGGCGTTTATTAAAGAGGAGAGGGAAGAGGTGACTATTGAAGAAGATTTTAGAGTCAAACGTGAAGATACTGAGACACAAACAGGTTGGTTTCATTCTCAAAGTCTTTCTTCACTCATGTATGCATGTGCTCTGGTGTATTGTTAACAAAGCCGTCAATATTGTCTTATCAGTTTGAGCCCGAATCAGACCAAAAAAAATTAATTACTGAAGAGGAACCTATGCAAACACAACTCTTGCAGGACGTTTCAGTTTTTTACTTCGTAGTTTTCTAAAACTTTTTAGATACACTGTTATTTGTAAATGCTTCTGCTGTTTATGTCAGTTTTTATATGTACGGTTTATCCTTATTAAAGCTTTAGTCTTCGTAATGGGCTTGTAATTCTGGCGACTAACCATGACTTTCCTACAGTGGCCAAATCAAATACAGAACCATATCATTTAGTGTGCCTGTAGCTTAACGGTCATTTGGGTAAACACTACGGCTGCTCGATTATGGCAAAAATCATAATAACCATTATTTTGGCAATATTGTGATAACGATTATTTAACACGATTATGAGTGTGGGCCATATGACCAAAACTTTGAGTGATTTATTTAAAGACATATCAAATGTGATATATCAAATATATATGTTAAGTAAATAAGGATGCTGTGATGTCTACATTTTAGAGACCAGCAAAATTTCACAATTCTCAACCCGCGAACATGAAAAACAACCGCAGACTTGGCAACACTGTTTGGCATTTACTACACAGAGCCGTAATTCACTGACAATCTACACAAAATCGATTTTAAAATCGCAGGCGATTCTTTGTCGATTTTGAAAGCGATTTTGTGTAGCTTGTCTGTGGACTACGCATCTGTGTAGTAAATGCCGCTCCACCTGAACCATTGTTGCCAAGTCTGCGGTTGTTTTTCATGTCCGCGGGTTTGAAGCGACCCCAATACCAATAACGTGATATTTAGCCCCTAAAATGTGAATATTACCAGGGCAACCCTGACAAAAACGTATATTTTAACCCCGGGATGCAATTTTTATCTGGGAACCTCCTGGAAACGCGATTGGGCTAGTTTTGGACTAGTTTTGAGAAGCAACTGGGCAGGATTTGTTGTGAAAACCTGGCAACCCTGATCTGAACGCACGTGCTGGAGATATACTACTAATCACAGGAGCGTCTTTACTGATGAGATGCGCATGAAAATCACATTCGATTTTTTGCACAGCCCTATTTTGTTTTGGTTTGGGGTAGTTTTTTTTGGTTTGGGTTTTTTTTGGTTGCCTTTTAAAATTGTTTAATTTTATGATGTTTTAATTGTTTGAATTTTAATTATTAATTTATATTTGAGTGATGGATTGGCCATTATGAACACATGGTGTCAGTTTCATTCATACTGGATGCCAGAGGGCACCCTCGCACAGAAAATCCACATATCCAGTCACAGAAGTAGTGAACTCATGACCCTCCAGGAAATCCCTGATATGGACAAAGACATCGCTATTATATCTGTAACTGGGTAAACAGAACATATAAACATTTTGAATGATAAAACAAAGACAGTAAACACTTGACTGCGACAACATAGTTTATCTGTGTTATTTTCATAATAATTAAGTATATTTATAATTCATTGCTAATCGATGAATTATTTTTCAAGTAGCCTATGGAACATATTTTCTGCCTCATTCTGTGACAAGAAGCCACATCAGATCACAAAAGGAAGCATTTGACTGGTGTTGTGGAGTAAAAATGTTATAATGTTCTCTTTTGTTGGACAGCAGGTTTAGAAATGTGAATACAAGGGAAGTTTAGCTTTAGGCATTTTAATTTAAGCATGTTTAGTAGGGCTGGGTGAAAAAAATTATTTATTAATAAGTTAATTAATCTTTTTTTTAAATGACGTCGATTCGATATTGATTCTCAAAAGCCGCGAATCAATCTTTTCCGGTATTTTTTTCAGCAAACATTTAAAAGAAGATGTGATTAATTTGAATCTCTTCATTAGTCTTCTCCACTAGATGTCACCCTCTTATTTACCTTTCGCAATGTTACAACAGAAAACCTGTCACTCATTCAGAGCTTATCAGGGCGGAAATACTGTTGACAAGAACCAACAACAAAGCAAAATGCGCGATTTGCAATGCTCAGGTAAAATTATATAGTAATACTACAAATCTGTGGAAGCATTTGACATTGCATATAAGCGCCATGATTTCTTCAATGAATGAATGGTGCGACGCACTGTTTTGCTTACTACACACTTAATAAAGCGCTGTGTTTTCAGCCTCTGTCATCTCACTATGATGATATAAATGCACAAATTTCATCCCCAGCTGATCTGAGAGTCACTTCATTAGCATTTTACCGTTTAATTTGACAAAACTACCATCATATCACATACACAGCAGCTGCAAGTTCCTCACGGCAACCCGTCAAAATAAGTTTAGTTTAACATGAAGAAACTGTCAAAAATATATAGCTATGTGCTATTTTACATATTACTCTAACTGAAGACTCAATGTAACAACAATGATACTACTACTAATAAGAATAAATATTAAGAGAAGTTTGTTTTTAAAGGAATAATCACATTTGGTTTCTTTTAATTTTAACAGTAAACCTCTGTTGTGCAGCACTTTGTTTGCCAAAAAAATAAAAGGGTTTAAAAAAGAACCCTATACAAAAAAAAGAATAGGTTTAAAATACAGGTCTGTGGCTTTTTTTTTTTTAAATTTATGATTAATGTTCATTTTTTAGAAATATCAAACTTTTTTTTTCTGTCCTCCTCATTTGTTTGCGCACACCTGGCAAATAAAGCTAATTCTGATTAAAACTATATTCACTGAATATAATCAAAAAAATAAATAAAAAAAAATCGAGAATCGAACCAAGAATCCAATCAAATGGAATTGAGAGTTTGCGAATCGAAATTGAATCGAATTGGGACATCTGATTCGATACCCAGCCCTAATGTTTAGCTTAGTTAATGGAAGGCTACCTGCTGCCATCAGAGCAAGTGTAATTACTGCATTCACACGCTCCTCAGATGCTCTCATTTCCCGAGTGGCGCTTTTAAGTCAGAGTGTGAAAACAACATGGACACTCTCGTTGAATTTGGATTTGGTTTCCGGCGAGTTCACATGCATTTTCTCAGTCAGGAAATTATTTTTCACATGCAGTGCCAGTGATGATGCTTCTTACATCCGTTTCAGAGAACCAGAGGACAAATATTTAAATTGATTGCTCAGGCATGGCACCAAAATGTGGCACCGGAATCTGCGTTCTGATTTGGTTCTACCGGTTACATAGGTACCGGTGCCATATTGGTACTGGGTTTCGGTACCCAACCCTATGTGCACCATGAGGTAAAAGATGATTTTACATGTTTGTGTTCTGCTCCGTTTCTGAGCGCTGAGCACTTTTAAAAACATGAATAAATGTATTGAACTTAAATCAAGCACGTCCCATTTTTGCAAAAGTCAGGCTACATGATTTTACTGATTTGCATGTGGGGCTTTTATGGAGGAGGTAATCCGCAGTGCTGGAAAGAGGGCGGAATGGGGCTGGGGTGGGAGATACTGCAGATTTTGGTATCAATCCGATACCAAGTAAATATAGGGCCAGTATTGCCGATACTTTTAAAATTACACATTTAAATGACCAATTACACATTGAAAATTAACAAAAACTAATGTTAATATGACTAAAATATTCCATTCACCTTAAAGCTATGTGGATATTCTTTGCTTTTCTGAAAGAACTTTGCAAGCAGAGGAGCCCAGAATATGAAAGCAATGTGCAAAATTTCATGTTAAGCATTTTCCTCCCATAGAGATGAGTTATAAAGAAAACTTAACGTGGCTTAATGCATTAATAAAGTGATATTAAAAGGCCAAAATTTGTACCTTACTGATGATGCAAACTATGTGCAAGCATGCTGCTCAGGATATGAACACAAAGTGCTATTTTTATTATTATTATTATTTATTTATTTCTTTTTTTGTATACACCTTATTTTTCATGTAAGAGCAGGCACGGCCATTTGTGAATTTAATGTGTCTGGCTTCCAGTCGCATCTGCTTCCAGCACTTTTTAGCTGTACAAAACAGCTTGTTTTGCTGCTTGGTATTGCAAACCGGTGTTTCTTACTATAGTAATTTAATGTGCTCTCTTAATTATAAACACACAGGGTTGTAGCACAAACAATTTTACTGTTTTTGCACTGTTATTTTTTTTTCATGTTATTTCCCTACCTTGCCTAATGATGCGTAAGTCTCGCACATTCACAGAAAACAGCTTAATTCTGCATTGAAAAATAAGGTGGATAAGTTGGTGGTGTTGCTACTATAGCGAATTTCTACCATTTCATCTTTCACTGTAAAAAACTAACCTATCAATACCAGTATTGGTATCGATATTAGTATCACTCCGAACACCCCTAAATGAGATGCAATAATCTCAATTATTGTGTTTTCATAATCGTTGGATGCCAAAATCGTATTTCAATTAATTGCTCAGTCCTAGTAAACACTAGATAAAAGCTCTAATCGAAGAATAGTTTACTCTGATCAGATATTAGCCAACAAACACCAACATTTAAACTTCGCTGGTGGGATTTGTAGGCGGACAAGTAACAATTAGCATTTTGCTAACTGGCTAGCGGAGCCAAACATCATTGCCCTTTGTTTACGTCCTTGCTACAACATAAAATTAACAATAGAAATGTTTTTACATTCAGACACCTCAAAATCAGTAAGTAATAGTCTGTTTTTATGGGTAGGCCACAATGAAGACTTGTAGGTAAACACCCACTGCTATGATTGGATAACAGTTTTGCTGAGTAAACTAACTTTCGACTCCCCCGTCAGTACGCGAGGGGAATTGTTTTGAAAACGTCCAATGTGGAGAAATGGCAACCGGAATGTTTCAACCATATATGTTCGAGCCAGAGTCTGATCCCGAATTTCAAGACGATGAACCGACTGAACCTCAAATACCAAGGATGCTCCAGCCTGTGACAGCATGGTTAGTCCTTATCGTCAATCATGTTTATTTCTAATTTATTTGTGAAGTTGTTTGAACTCTTTATTTTAATGTAACCAAAGATGTTACAGACAGTTATTACTCAAAATTCAAATATTTACCAACAATGTTAGACAATAATGTGTACTACATAAGGTTTAAACGTCTTGGATGTAACAAGTTAGGTTTTTACGAACACGTACATACCACAGTTATATTATAGAAAAGCATTGCTTGTTGAGTGTTGGACCTTTATTGTTTGTTCAACGTTTTCTATACATTGAAAAACATTTACGTTGTCAGTTACACACTGCTGTCTGGCAAATAAAATGAAAATAAATCACTTGCTGTCAATCATCTGTAGGTGTACCTGTGAAAACTGTGCTGTTATGCCAACGGAAAAAGAAAATAAATGCTGTTTGGAGATTCCTGAGGTAAGTACAGTGTATATTTGTAAATTGTACAATGTAAATGTATATTTGTGTGTGTATGTGTGTGTGTTTCTGAATACTGGATTCTGATTGGCAGGTATGCAGTAAAACTGTTTAATGCACAGGTAGTTCCAAGTCAGTTTAATCACCTTTCTATATTAATGCGTTGCCTTAATTGATGCACATTAACCAACGCACACATACACAAAGAGAGAGAGATCGCTGATTGCGCTGCACACACGCATAATCGCATAAACCATGTGATTTTCATTAATAAAATAGCCTAGATACTAGATCGCTACATTATATTCCCCAACAACGAGGTGATTAAATTGCTGTTTTTGAAGTAATTGTTTGTACATATAGACGCACAGACGCAGCACGCAGGTACACACATCTGTCATCTCTCTCTGTCTCTCTCTCTCTCTCTCTCTCTCTCTCTCTCTCTCTCTCTCTCTCTCTCTCTCTCTCGATAATTAATTGAAATACATGCTATGATTAATTCAAATAAATGTGGTCTTACCGCACTTTCATCTCTGTGTATGATTTGAAGCGGGTAGAATGATAGCGCTAACGTGCCGTAACTGACGAAAATAAATAATTTTTACTCATTCAGTCAAATATTGTTCTGCAAAGAGCAATACTAGTTTTAACATGTCTATAACTTGTCAAATGACCTTGGAATAAGCGGGATGATCAACGGCTACCCATGCATTCACCTCCGCTTCGTGTCGGGCGGTTCTTTGACTTCACATCATGCATTTAAAATCCTTCAGGATTTCCCATACATTGATTTATTTGTGGCGACCCGGCACATTATCAAAACTGACCGCCACAAATAGATTTTCCAAAAGGCTTTGACTTCGTTGAATAAACATGAGCACTGCATGTTTCAAAATCGAAATCCGATGCCGGTGTTTTTATATCTCTGTATTTCTGAAGGAAACCGACTGTCTTCAGAAAATTTTGGATGTCATTTTTATTTTATCTTGCATGTAATGTCTGATAAAGCAGCATTTGTGAGAGAAGCTTTGTGTACAGCCATTACCGGGGAAACCTCGATCTCTACTACTCCAACAGTGCCTCCTGCATATATCTGCCACCACAAATAGAGTGCAAGTCTGTGGGAAACACTGTCCTTTAATGCACAGCTAGCCATTGATTATCCCTTACACACACACATTATATATATATATATATATGTATATATTATGCCATATATATACACACACATTATATATATATATATATATATACTACTATTTTTTTTTTAACACGTCATGCTTAAAAGATTCAGATCATCAAACAAATTTTAATATTACACAAAGATAATGCAACTAAATACAAAATGCAGTTTTTAAATTATGATTTCATTTATTAAGAGAAAAAAGCTGTTCCAAACCTGCCTGGCCCTACGTGAAAAATGTATTGCCCACTCCTGTTAAATCATCAACTGTGATTAACCACATTTTTTTAGAAAGCTGAGTTAAAGTTCACCAGCCACACCCAGACCTGATTATTGCCAGACCTGTTGAATCAAGAAATAGAACCTGTCTGATAAAGTGAAGCATGCGTAAAGAGCAACACATCATGCCACGATCTAAAGAGATTCAGAACTACCATATTCTGCTATAAGTTTGATTGCATAATTTCTGTTAATAGTGTTAATCGTCTGTTTGTTTACGTCTTTTATTGATTTTTCCGAAAACATTTCTGCCGTATGCACATAAACTGACAATCATCACTGATAAGCTACTACTAAATATTGTAGAAACTTAATTTTCTGTAAAGTTGCTTTGCAATGATCTGTATCGTAAAAAGCACTATACAAATAAACTTGAATTGAACAGATAAGATGTATCAATCTGGAAAGGGTTATAAAGCCATTTCTAAGGCTTTGGGAATCCAGCGAACCACAGCGAGAGCCATTATCCACAAATAGAGAAAACTTGGAACAGTGGTGAACCTTCCCAGTAGTGACCGGTCTACCAAAATTACTCCAAGAGCCCAACAACGACTCATCCAAGAGATCATAGAAGAACCCAGAACAACATCTAAAGAACTGCAGGCCTCACTCGCCTCAATTAAGGTCAGTGTTCATGATTCAATAAGAAAGAGTCTGGGCCTAAAACGGCATCCATGGGAAAGTTCCAAGGCAAAAGCCTTTGCTGACCAAAAAAACAAAGGCTCGTCTCACATTTGCCAAAAATATCTTGATTATCCCCAAGATTTTGGGCAAATATTTTGTGGACTAATGCGACAAAAGTTGAACTTTTTGGAAGTTGTGTGTCCCGTTACATCTGGTGTAAAACCAACACAGCATTTCATAAAAAGAACATCATACCAACAGTCAAACGTGGTGGTAGTGTGATGGTCTGGGGCTGTTTTGCAGCTTCAGGACCTGGACGACTTGCCATAATTGATGGAAGCATGAATTCTGCTCTCTATCAGAAAATCCTGAAGGAGAATGTCCGGCCGTCAGTATGTGACCTCAAGCTCAAGCGCACTTGGGTTATGCAGCAGGACAGTGATCCCAAATACCACCAGCAAGTCCACCTCTGAATGGCTCAAGAAAAAGAAAAAATTAAGGTCTTGGAGTGGCCAAGTCAAAGTCTGGACTTAAATCCGATTGAGATGCTGTGGCATGACCTTAAACAGTCCATTCATGCTCAAAAATCCTCCAATGTGGCTGAATTAAAACAATTCTGCAAAGAAGATTGGGCCAAAATTCCTCCACAGCGATGTGAAAGACATATTGCCAGTTATCACAAACGCTTGATTGCAGTTGTTGCTGCAAAGTGTGGCACAACCAGTTATTAGATTTAGGGGGTAATTACTTTTTCACGTAGTGCCAAGCAGGTTTGGACAGCTTTTTCCCTTAATAAATGAAATCATTATTTTAAAACTGATTTTTGTATTTACTAATGTTATCTGTTTGCAACATTAAAATTAGTTTGATGATCTCAATCTTTTATTTATGATCACAATCTTTTAATTGTATTAAAAAAAAAAAAGGGAGGGGGCAAAAACCTTTTCACGGCAGTGTGTATGTGTGTGTGTGTTTGTTTTTGTGGTGACTCATGTTTATTCATGTATATTTATATATATATATATATATATATATATATATTCCAAACTTTTGGTCTGTACTGATGTATATGTATATATATATGTATATATATATATATATATATATATATATACATATATATAATATATTAGTGGTGGGCATAGAATGCGTTGCTTTTTTTTTTTTACGCACCCATGTTAACGGATTCCAGCGTTCACGCGGTTGTGGTCCGTCAGTGCGTTCCAGGAGCGGTGTGTCTGCAGCAGTGCAGCGAGTACCGAGTCTATTTTTGCTGTGCTGCATGCGCTGAATTAAAATGACAGTGCATTGTTCGCGGTAAAAATTAACATGGATTGACACGGAAATACAGTAATTCCACAATAAATGTATACTAATTAAAGGCTTCTGTGTTATACACGCAACACATGGGTTTTTGGCTAAGTTTAAAACAAGAAAAAGAGCACCTTTAGATAAACGAGGCAACATACACTTTTATGGAAGCAGAAAAACAAAGTTAATTAAGAACCGTGCGATTGCTTGTAATAAAGATTTAAATGCAAAAGGCACGAGAGTCGACTGTTTCTGTCAGTGGTGCTTTAATTTTAAATATTTGCGATATCCCAACAAGAAAAGTAGGCTAATTGTTGTGTTTAAATGTTTTGCTGCTTGCTTGAGCAGCTTATTATACAAACCTAGAAGTCAAATGCATGAATAATATGTTGTTTATATTTATTAAGTTTAAACTAAATGTCTATGATTATGAAAGATTGTTACTGTTCTGTGATAAGAGTCACAATTATTTATTTTTTTGCATGGTTTGAAATATAGAATAATGAACAAATGTTGTGTTTGTGGACTAAACATCCGCGGATCAGTAGCGGACTGCAAACGCGTCCTGTGTGAAAGCACAATGAGTCCGTGCTGCTTCTGCACCACACATGTAACACACGGACTGCATACGCACTGCAGACGGAGGATGTGTGAAACAGGCGTGAGTCTTGTCGAGGTTTTTTTTGGGAAGCGTGGTGATTTCACAGTAGGCATACACACAGGTTCAAAGACTCGTTTCTCGCCCCCTACAGTGCAATTCGTCTAGGTATACATCCGCGCTAAACTATCACGGTGAAAGTCATCATAGCTTGTGTAGTATAGACCCAGCTCCCAACCCAACTTTGAGAATAGATTAACGGCGATATTTTTTTTATCGCCCGATAAGAGTCTCACGTTAACGCAGCACGTTAACGCCGATAACGGCCCACCACTATATATATATATATATATATATATATATATATATATATATATATATATATATATATGTATGTATATATGTATGTGTGTGTGTGTCAAATGATTAATCACAGCCAAAATGAAAGTTTTTGTTTACACAGTGTTTTGTACTGTATATATTTATTATGTATACAAATATACAACACATATAGTATATATATATATTGAAAATATTTACACGAATATACTCATATGAATATAATTTTTATATATATATATATTATAGTTATATAAAAATTATATATTTTTCTTAAATGTATACATGCATGTGTATTTATTCATTATAAATATATACAGTACACAAACATGTATTATGTAAACAAACTTACTTTGGATGCGATATATATATATATATATATATATATATATTTTTATATATATATATATATATATATAGATATATATATATATATATATATATCTCAATACACGTGTCTGTGTGTGTATTTATATTTCGATCATGACAACTCTGAAGATTTTAGCATGGTGATGGATATGACAGTGTCAGTGTATTTGGTCTTGGTGGAATAGATCTGCTGCGCTGCTGCTGTTGGTAATTGCCGTAGTTGTAGATTATTGATGCTGCAGCAAGCAAATACAGGAACTTGCTACTGTCAATGCATACGGCGATACAGTGGCGTGAGTATTTAAGACATACCACTGCTGCACAAATAGCATATAAAATAACCCACAGTAGATCTATACAGGTGGAGCTGGGGAAGGTGGAGTGTTTAAGAGGAACTCTGAGGCGCACTGAAAATGCTCAAGTGAATGCTAATCAGCCATTTAAGTATAAAGTAGCAAGCTCATTTGCTGCGTATGCAACATGAACCAATCAGCTTGTGCCAAGTCGTTTAACACTGTGAATATAATCAATTACGTTAATACCCATCAGCCTGCTCCATCTAGAGTTACATGACTGAACTATACATATATATATGTATGTATGTATGTATGTATGTATTTATAATAAATAGAAGTGTATTGCTCTTGTGTTTTAGATTGTTCGAAGGATTAACCAGGTACCGGACACACTTACCTGCATAACCCATCACCCAGGCTTTGAACCGGTTTGCCTAAATGTGTATTCACTACAGAATGCACTTAATGTTTACAAAGCTGATTATGGCCCCTTGAGACTCAGAGGAATAGAAAAGTAAGATTTATATTATGTCACATAAGTCTATGTAAATATTTTGTGTTCAATACAATAGCAATTTTGTAAAGCAGTCAGGTCATTACAATTAAATTAAAGTAAATAACACACAGTAGTATGTTTCAATGAAAACACTGTATTTAAGACAAAAACAGCTGTAATGTTTTGTATGTCTTTATTACAAATCAACAAAACAAATATTAGAACATTTGTCATCAATTAACAATAATAGCAGATAACAAAGCAAATGACTTTGTCATTGTCTTTAACATTAGGCGTTACAGGCACTTGGCGCACAGGAGTTTTGTGAGCTGGTGCTGGGGCTATTTGAGCAGGACGATCAGAGTGGACATCCCGTCTTGTGTTGTCCTGCGTGTATGCCGAGAGTTTCCTGATGCTGCAGGCAGCTGTTCTGGATTCAGACCTCCCCTTGACTGAACAGCAATACATGCCTCGTGATGGCTTCATCCATGGAGGGTCTGTCATACTGGACTGAGAGTGATTTTGTGAATCTCCTCCATGTAGGGAAGAGGGTCTGGGATCACTTTTCCGAAAAGGAAGGTCATCAGATTAAAGACATTGCCTGTAAAGATATAACTGCACAAGTGGCATTACAATTAATCACATTTACAGTTTAGATTTTTTAGTTACTTAATTGTGAACATCAATAAATTTGTTTAACTTACAATATGTTGCCTGTGACTTTAATGGCCGTGTGGAGTATTCTGCCTTTTTGGCTTTGGGAAACAAAAACCAAGACATTGGCATTCCAGTTGTTTTATCCCGAGGACGATTGGAGTTCTTGTTGAAATGCATACCTGCCAAATACAGTTTGGAGAAAAAAAAAATAAAAAATTACATCAGCCAATTCAATTGAAGTTTATTTGTATAGCGCTTTTTACAATACAAATCGTTGCAAAGCAACTTTACAGAAAATTAAGTTTCTACAATATTTAGTAATAGCTTATCAGTGGTGACGGTCAGTTTATGTGTATACGGCAGAAATGTATGGAAAAATCAATCAAAGACGTAAACAAACAGACGATGAACACTATTAACAGCAATTATTATATGATGCAGTCCAACTTATAGCAAAATTTGGTAGTTCTGTATGTTTTTTTTCAGGGTGGGCATCATCTGAGGTCCTCTGAGGGCTTGGCATCATTTCTTCTCAGGTGTTCTGGATCAAAACTGGAGCTTGTGTACTAGTTACCACGGGATGTCAATCCAGTGGCAAAAATGAGAAACAAATAGAGACATAATTAGCGTAGCTGCTGTTCCAAGTAAAATTAATTGGTTTAACCCAAGCTAAAGAATAATAATGCACATTTGATCAGATATAACTGCAGTCCAAAATTATGAGATGCATTATTTGAATGCTTGGCCAAAGAGGTGTGTTTTTAATCTAGATTTAAACAGAGAGAGTGTGTCTGAACCCCGAACATTATCAGGAAGGCTATTCCAGAGTTTGGGAGCCAAATGCGAAAAAGCTCTACCTTCTTTAGTGGACTTTGCTATCCTAGGTACTATCAAAAGTCCAGCGTTTTGTGACCTTAGGGAGCGTGATGGGTTGTAGCGTGGTAGAAGACTAGTTAGGTACGCAGGAGCTTAGCCATTAAGGGCCTTATAAGTAAGTAATAATATTTTGTAACTGATACGGAACTTTATAGGTAGCCAGTGCAAAGACTGTAGTATTGGGTTAATATGATCATATTTTCTTGACCTGGTAAGGCCACTGCGTTTTGGACTACCTGTAGTTGTTTATTGAAGATGCAGGACAACCACCAAGCAGTGCATTACGGTAGTCCAGTCTAGAGGTCATGAATGCATGAACTAGCTTTTCTGCATCAGAAACAGGTAACATGTTCTGTAGCTTGGCAATGTTTCTAAGATGGAAGAATGCTGTTTTTGTAACATGGGAAATATGATTTTCAAAAGACAAGTTACTGTCTAATATAACACCCAGATTTTTGACTGTAGAGGAAGAATCCAATATGGCGGCGTGTCCACATGCAGCGGCTTCTCTCTGTCCTGACAGGACGGTGTTTTCGTGTTTTTTGTCTTGTGAGTTGCAGTGTTTTACCTGTCTTTAAGCACGCATACAGTTGTGAGTTTCTACTGGATGTCGGCAGAGCCGCATTTTTAGAGTTAAACTCTGCGCACGTGGAACAGCTGTGGGCCCTCAGTCTGCTCCGGAGGCCTACATCATCACCGACCCCCACTGCTGCATCTCACCCACAGCGGAGGCGCCACAAGCGGCGTGAGAGGAAGCAGAAGAGGGGTACTCCAGGAGGATAGCCCATCAATTCAGCGGCAGCAGAGACACTCAGAGCCTGTGGCAGGGGATACAAACCATTACGGAATACAAGCCCCCACAGCGGACCTGTGACAGCAACATCTCTCTGCTGAACGAGCTGAACACCTTCTTTGCTCGCTTTGAGAAACAAAACAGCTCCACTGCACAGAAGACTCCACCTCCTCCCAGTGACCAGGTGATGACGCTGACCCCCGACAGCGTGAGGAGATCCTTCAGCAGGATCAATGCACACAAAGCTCCACGACCTGACAACATATCCTGGGCGTGTACTGAGAGACTGTGCAACAGAACTCACTGATGTCTTCACTGACATTTTCAACATCTCACTTAGTCAGGCTGTTGTTCCCACATGTTTCAAAACTACCACCATCATTCCAGTCCCAAAGAAGCCATCTCCATCATGCTTCAATGACTACCGTCCTGTTGCACTTACTCCCATCCTCATGAAGTGCTTTGAACGGCTAGTCATGCACCACATCAAGTCTGCCCTCCCCCACTCCCTGGACCCATTCCAGTTTGCATATCGGTCCAACCGGTCGACCGATGATGCCATCGCCACTGCCCTCCACTCAGCACTCACACATCTAGAGAAAAAGGAACCTGTGTTCTATTTTTTTATTTTTTATTTATGTAATTATATAGAGCATATATAACCAGCAGTGAAATGTGAGTCAGGTCCGCTCCATGGACAGTGCAATTATTACAGAATACAAAACAGATGAAAATATACATAAATATAGCTATGAAAGAATGAAATAAAAGTAAACAATAAAAATATAAGAATAAAATATAAGATATATAAAAAGATGTATACTGTAGAATTAAATATATAGTGGAAAATAATGTGCATGAAAGTAAACTGTAGTCTTAAATATTAAGATACACAGGGATGTACAAGAGGCAATGTGCAAACAGGTTGACACTTTCAGTATGTCAATGTTATGTAGTGAATGATGAATATCTTACTGATAAAGTGAATATTAAGTGGAGGCATGAAGATGTTAAGAGGCTGGTTTTGAGTTTAAGGAGTCTGATGGCCTGGGGGAAGAAACTCCTCCTAAGTCTCTCAGTTTTTGACATCAGGCTACGGAAGCGCTTACCAGATGGCAGCAAAGTGAAAAAGATGGTTACTGGGGTGAATGGAGTCCTTGATGATTTTAACAGCTCTGCTTTTGCAGTGTTTGAGGTAGATGTCCTGCAGAGAGGGGAGAGCAGACCCTGAGATGCGCTCAGCTAAGCACACAACTCTCTGCAGGGCTTTGCAGTCTTGACTTGAGCTGTTCCCATACCACACTGATATACACTGAGTCAATACGCTTTCTATGGCCCCTGAATAGAAAGTTTTCAGGGTTGCAGGTGAAACCCTGAATTTTCTCAGCTGTCTCAGATGGTACAGTCTTTGCCTGGCTTTATTAACTTGTGTTTGAATGTGGGTAGTCCCAAGTCAGGTTCTCGGAGATCTTTACACCGAGGTATTTGAAGCTGCTCACCCTCTCCACAGGGGTCCCGCTGATCATAAGAGGAGTATAGGGCAGCTGCTGTCTCTTCCTGAAGTCAACAATCATCTCTTTAGTTTTGCTCTCATTCAGAGAGAGACAATTGTCCTGGCACCATGATGTTAATTTCTCTACCTCATCCAAGTATGCGGTCTCATTATTGTTGTGAATGAGGCTAGGGCTGCACGATAAGGGCCAAAATGATAATCACGATTATTTTGATCAATATTGAGATCACGATTAATTAGCACGATTATTTGTTGATTTTAACCAAAACAATTTTTTATTGTCACACAAGCTAATTACATTTACTGCCTTCACATCCATATTGTGCAACATTCCTGATAATGTACAGATATGTGCATCAAAATAAAATAGGTCCTCTTATTCACCAAAATTCAGTGAATCTCCTTAAAGAATAAATAAAAATAAATTAAAACAATAAAGAAAATGTAGCAAAACTTCAACAGGGCACTATTTTACATTTTACAATGTGTAAATATATTTTAGGAAGCAAAATATAAACTTAAGTTGTACCTGCATAATGGATGTGAATAAAACTAAAATTAAAATATACAATCAATAAGAAACAAATATTCCATAACAGAATGTAACCAAATAAGAACATTTCAAGGCAGAAGAACTATGCCGAAAAGAGTACTGTAGTTTACAGGTTTTTGGAAAGAAACACTAGCCTGTCAACATTTTCTGGCTTGAGGGATGAGCGAAGGCAGGAACTTGTAGCCGGGATGCACAAGTATTTCTTTGCCAGTTTTGAGAGACGTGGGAAGAGTCTCTGATGTTCCCTCCACCAGTCTAGCGGGTCCTCCTCACTGTCTAGGTTACCTGATTGTAGGTACGACTGTAGCTCAGAAGATATAGCTTGTTGTTCTTGGAGAGGACTGAGTCTTTGTGTGGCTGCCGCTGCTCCCTCAGCAGTCTTGAAGAAACTCCCCAAGGTCTTTTTCTTTTTTGTAGTGGGTGCATCCTCAGCAGTCTTTCCATGGGGATCACTTGTTGGGCCCATCTCCTTGAAGAGTAAATAAGATATGATTAATAAATAGCCCTAATAATCTAAACATATTCAACACTCATTTCCAGACATTACATTAAGCCACTGGATTTCATATCATTTTAATCCACTTAAAAGCATTAATTTATCATATATTCTGCAATTATATACATTTACTTACAGCCATGGCTGCAGGTGCAGTCCTCGCCATTTCAGAAGTTAGTCTGGCATGAATTGGTGCAACATTGTCCTCACTGACGTAGCTGAGCTTGAACCGTGGATCTAGCGCAGAAGCCATATCAAGCAGTTCTTGTGTCAGAGGGTCATTGTATTTTTCATCCAGATAGCTCAGGATTTTTGTCTTGATGGTGCAGGTTAGGTCTGTCTCATCATTGTTCACTTTCAAGATGAAGGATCTGAAAAGGTGGAGGACTGGCTTCACAAAGGAAACGCTGACATACTTCTCACTGGAAAGCGCATCAGTAAATTCCAATAGAGGGCTGAGGGATTTGTTTATGGCCTCAAGGACATCTGTGTCCTGCCAGGTAGGGATGAGGTGTCTGGCTTTTCTGTCATCGGACAAGACCTGAGAAATCGCCCTCTGCTGCTCCAGGACTCGTGCAATCATTGCTTGCCTTGATCCCCACCTTGTGGGACACTCAGTCTTCAGTGTATGCTCTGGAAGCTTCAGTTCTCTTTGTGCCTCCGTCAGCAGCTGCTTTTTACGTCGCCAGCTGTAAGAGAAACTGCTTACCAGCTTTTTGCAGAGACCCACTGCTCGATCAATCCGAGGATCTCTCATTGCATTCTCTAAAAAAGAACATGAACAAGTCAAATCATATGTAAAATTAAACCACAGATTTGATTAACAACCCGAATCATATTGTTCAAGATTAAAGTTAGTTAAATCTTATGTCAGACAACATGAGTAAAACTGTTTGGTTTTGGTTTCTTAACACTAGCAGAAATAACAGTTGTTGTTATATTAAGCTACTATTGTTATTATCAGTAACATATTCACACACATTAGCAAAATAAGTACTGATCAACTCCAATTAATAATCACAAATAGCATATTATTTCAATTAATTATATATATATTTAATTAATATACAATTATTGTAATATTTTTCTTTAATATATATTTTTTTTACTTAATATACAATTCTTTAAATATTTTTTTAATATAACTTTTACTCACCTATTGCTAGATGGAGTCTGTGGCCAAAGCACTGAAGCCTAGTCCAATTATTTAGAGAAGCTGCCTTCACCACATTACCTCCGTTGTCTATTGTAATGCAGACAAGCCGATCCTCCTGCAAGCTCCAAGAGGCCATCACCTCCCTCAGGCCCTGGGCAATTGACTCTCCCGTGTGATCTTGCGGGAAAAAAGATGTTTGCAAGCATCGACTCTGCATTGCAAAATCCTCATCGATGTAATGAATTGTCAAACTCATGTACGGATCCATTGTCCTGCTTGACCACAGATCCGTTGTAGTTGCAAAGTACTTTATATTGGCAAGATCACGCTCTATTCCCCCTTGCGTTTTCTGTACATCGCAGGTAGTGCCACCTTTGAAAAATAATTACGCGAGGGGATCACGTATCGTTTATCCAGAGTGTTGACCAAGATTTTGAAGCCTTCGTTTGTCACCGTGTTTATTGAGCACATGTCTTTAGCCAAATGAAATGTGACTGCATTCGTTATTTCACTGTGTCTTTGGGAGGTGGATGGGTATGGTGATGCGCTAAAGAGGCTCGCTTCGATGGATGTCTGAGTTGATGTTGTGGGATGATTAGTCTTTGCAACGCATTTCTTGGCCCTCATACATTCATCGTATTGAACTTTATGGTGTTTTTTTAAGTGGTTAAAGAGGTTTGTTGTGTTGCTTTGTGGTGCCAAAACAACTTTATGGCACTCTTTGCATATGACTTGTTCTTGTTTTGTGTCACTTGCCTGAAACCCAAAATGTTTCCACACAATGGATGACGATCCGATTCTCGGGACAAGCCCCTCGGCCGCTCCCTCTGCTACGTTAGACATTTTTTCTTTGTTAAGATAGATTATAGCCTGCTATCTGTTGTGGTATTTTCCTCACGCTACTCTGTCTTCTGTCTGTGACTGTCTACATCTGGAAACTGACTGAGCTGCTGCGCGGTGCAGGGAACAACTCTGATTGGTGCATGGACGCACGTGATCAGACAGCGGCTTTACAGCGGGCTAGACTGGCTTTAAAAAAAAAAAAAAAAAACCTTTAATACAAAGCGTGAATGAATGACACATTTTAAAGATCGCTCAATCACGCGAATTTGATCGTGGGAAGCCAAAATCGTGATCGTGATTAAAATTCGATTAATTGTGCAGCCCTAAATGAGGAAAAGAACCACAGTATCATCAGCAAATTTGATAATAGATGTGGAGCTGTGGAAAGACACGCAGTCATGTGTGTAGAGAGAGTAGAGCAGGGGACTCAGGACACAGCCTTGTGGGGCTCCTACATTCAGGGTGATGGAGCTGGAGATGAACTGGCCTACTTTCACCACTTGAGGTCTGCCGGTGAGGAAATCAAGAATCCAGTTGCAGATTGAAGAATTCAGGCCGAGGTCCATGAGTTTAGAAGCTAGCTTGATGGGGACTATAGTATTGAAAGCTGAGCTATAGTCGATAAATAGCAGTCTTACATAGTTCCTGTTATTGCTGTCAATGTGTGTGAGAGAAGAGTGCAGGATGTGAGAGATGGCATCATCAGTGGATCTGTTGGGGCTATAAGCAAACTGAAGAGGGTCCAAAGTATCCGGGATGGAGGAGCAAATTAAGTTTTTAACCAGTCCCTCGAAGACCTTCATGACTATTGATGTGAGGGCAACTGGACGATAGTGATTCAGACAAGAGGGGTTCTTGTTCTTAGGCACAGGGATGATGACAGATTTTTTGAAGGAGGAGGGAACCACCGATGTAGCAAGAGACTCATTAAAAATGGATGTAAACAAACCAGCGAGTTGATCAGCGCAGGACCTCAGAACACGGCCAGAAATCCCATCAGGTCTGGCTGCTTTCCTGATGTTCACTTGCTTTAGAACCCTCCGAAACCTCGTCCTCCGACACGGTGATTACATGATTATCGCTGCTCTGACTGCCGCTTTCTGACGCGCTGATCGGCAGACTTGCGCTGCTTAGATTGCTTTCAAAGCGGCCGTAGAAAGAGTTTAGCTCGTCAGCCAGCGACGGATCTGCTCTCACCTCTGCAGAGGATTTATTTCCAAAGGCACAGATGTTTCTTAGTCCTTGCCACATGCGTCGGGAGTCATTGAGCTGGAAATGAGACTCTATTCGTTCCCTGTATCTGTGTTTGGTGGCTCTTACTGCGTGTCGGAGAGCATAGCACGATGCTTTGTACTCGCTCGTGTTTCCCGGCAAAATACCGGCGTTGTAAGCAGCAGTGCGTTTGTTTACTGCTGCACGGATTGTACTGTCCACCCAAGGTTTCTGATTAGAGAAGGTCCTTATAGTTATTGTATCCGTAGCTTGTTCGGCTAGCGTGTTTACAAAGCTTAATGCTACATCCGTGAACTCGCTGACGTCAGATGAACTTGCCCGGAAACATGTCCCAGTCTACGTCATCAAGAGCCGCCTGTAGCATGGCTTCTGAGTGGACGGACCAGCGCGTCACCACCCTCTGCACACCGGGGGTTCTTGAACGAGCCTTTGTTTATATTCCGGTGTAAGGGAAAATGGCGGCATGGTCCGATTTGCCGAAAGCCGGTAGTGAGCGAGCTTTGTAGGTATGCTTAAACTGAGTGTAGCAATGATCCAGTGTATTCGGTCCTCTGGTTGGACAGGATACATGTTGATAAAAATTAGGCATAACCTGCCTGAGGTTGGCTTTGTTAAAGTCCCCAGCGATGATAACAGCAGTGTCAGGATGTTTGTTGATGTTGCGCGCTGAGCGCATCGTGAAGCTCGGACAAAGCCAAACCGGTGTCAGCTTGTGGTGGGATGTAGACAGCAGTAACGATGATTGATGAAAACTCACGGGGCAGATAGAATGGGCGGCAAATAATAGATAAATGTTCCAGATGAGGCAAGCAAGAGCGCGACAGAGTGGAGATATTCCTGGGGTCACACCATTTCTTGTTAATCATGAAACACACTCCTCCACCTTTGGATTTACCGGCCTCGGCTGTCCTGTCCATCCGTAAAAACACAGAAGTTATCAGACGGCATTACAGCAACGTCTGGGCATGAGGGCATGAGCCATGTTTCAGACAAACAAAGGATGTTACAGTCCCTAATGTCCCGTTGGAAACTTATCCTGGCTCTAAGATCGTCCATCTTATTCTCCAGAGACTGGACATTGGCGAGCAGAATGCTCGGCAGAGGAGGACTGTGAGCTCTTTTTCTCAGTCTGTCGCGGACCCCAGCGCGTTTCCCGCGGTGTTTCTTGATCTGTCGCCTCGGGTGGTTATTCAGGTGGCCATTGTTCATCTTGGCGTTCCGGAGAATCTCAGATGGTCACGGTGGGTTGGAGGATAAAGTGTCCTGAAACAGGTTAGTGAAGCGGTATCCAATGTCCAAAAATGTTCCTTTGTCGTAAGTGATCAGTGCAGAGGTTATGTGTGTAAAAAGAGAAAGCAAAAGTAGGTAAAAAAGTAAATAAAAACACAATCTAAGCGGAGCGACCTGGACGGCGACCGAACTCGGCGGCGCCATCTTGGAAAGACCGCCATCTTGGAAAGACCGCTGTGCAACTGGCTGTTGGACTTTCTGACTGGAAGACCTCAGGCAGTACGTGTCGGCAGCAACACATCCAGCACCATCACACTGAACACTGGGGTCCCCCAAGGATGTGTGCTGAGCCCGCCTCCTCTTCACTCTGCTAACCCACGACTGCACACCGTCACACAACTCCAACCTCTTCATTAAGTTTGCGGATGACACGACTGTGGTGGGTCTCATTAGCAACAGAGATGAGACAAACTACAGGAGCGAGGTGAGCCACCTGGCTGGGTGGTGCAGTGATAACAATCTCTCTCTGAACGTGGAGAAGACGAAGGAGATTGTTGTTGACTTCAGGAGAGAAGATCATTGGTGTCTCTCTCCCCTCCCTCCAGGAAATTTACGGAATCCGTCTCACTCGCAAAGCCCTCTGCATCGCAGGTGATCCCACTCACCCGTCACACAGCTTCTTCAGTCTGCTGCCATCAGGGAGGAGACTGCGGAGTCTCCAGGCCAGGACCAGCAGACTGAAGGACAGCTTCATCCATCAGGCTGTCAGGAAGCTGAACTCGCTCCCGAACTTGCCCCCCCATCCCTCTTCTGCCCCAGGCACCGCTGAACTTTAATCAGACTGAATAAGCTTTTTTTTTTTAACTAAAAATCTTTTATCTGCACTGTTTGTTCACCGGTTTGCACTCTATCTTCCATGTGCCTTGCGCTGCTTTATTTAACTTTATTTCCTCTTTTTTTATTATATGTCTTTTTTACATTCCCTTATTGTATAGTTTTATCTTATATTTTATATTTGATCTAGATTTTTAGGCTCTACTGTTAGTGTTATCTGTATGCACCAGGGATCTGAGAGTAACGCAATTTCGATTCTCTGTATGTATGTATGTACTGTACATGTGGAAGAATTGACAATAAAGCAGACTTGATTTGACTTGACTTGAAGTAACAGTACATCCGTCTAGCTGCAAACTGTAGTCTACTAGATTCTGTGTAATGTTTTTTGGTCCAATAAGTAATATCTCTGTCTTATCTGAATTTAATAGGAGAAAATTATTGGTCATCCAATCTTTTACATTTTTAACACACTCTGTTAGCTTAGATAGTTTTGAAGTTTCATCTGGTCTCGTTGAGATATATAGTTGAGTATCATCAGCATAACAGTGGAAACTAATCCCGTATTTTATAATAATATTACCAAGGGGCAACATGTATATTGAAAATAGCAGAGGACCTAGGACAGATCCTTGTGGCACTCCATATTTTACTGGTGATAAATGAGATGACTCCCCATTTAAATAAACAAAGTGGTATTGATCGGACAGGTAGGATCTAAACCAGGGTTTCTCAAATCTTACCCTGGAGGGCCAATGCGCTACAGAGTTTAGCTTCAACCCTGATGAACATTACCTAACTGTGATTTTCTAATGACCCCGAAGACACTGATTAGCTTGCTCAGGTGTGTTTGATTAGGGTTAGAGCTAAACTCTGCAGGAAAGTGGATCTTGTGGGCCAGATTTGAGGATCCCTGATCTAAACCATCTTAAAGCCTGCCCTTGAATACTTGTATAGTTTTGTAATGGATCTATGAGTATGTCATGATCTATGGTGTCGAACACAGCACTAGGATCAAGTAAAACTAGCAATGTAGGGTAATAAAGACATCTTCATAGAGGTTAAAGTCATTAAATTACTTTCAAACACACCTGCACAACATTCCAAGGTAAGGATAAACCACATTTTTTGTGCAAATTGTAAAATCACACTGAAAAAAGCTTCCGAAGATGAAGTTTGAAAGTAAGGGCTGAGTTTCTTGACGTCTTTCAGCATTCTCTTGTTTGTAAGAAGCTTTTCAACAGTGTACAGTGCTTTGCCACATAACCACATACGATTACTATTAAATAAGAAATTTACTTTAAAACTTACTGTCTTCAAATGAAATTTGTAAAAAATAATTACATTCCAACAAAGTATGTAGTCTCTTAAAAAGGCCATAACATGAGAATAGTTAAGTTGTTTACTTTAAAACTTACTGTCTTCAAATGATTGTGCCCTGATGATCAAAGACCTCGAAGGAAACACTTTCCTCCCCCTCCAGTTCTAGATGAGCTCTTTTCTAGATGAGCTCTTTTTTTTAATGTTTCAGCAGATGTAGTGGTTCCAAACACCTACATTTTTACATGACACCTCTGCCTGTGTTCCTACGAAAAGAAGACAGACTTTTTTAAACCTGAAAATATTATTAAAATGACACTTCTAGAAAGCATTTTGTAACATGTACAGTCATGACCAAAAATTTTTTAACATGGCAGCAACATAACATAACAAAATACTTATGAATACTTTCACAAGGCACTGTATTACATATTATTGCTGTTTTGTTGGTTTTGATTGCTTCTATTGTTTTGTATTGCATTGCTTCCTAAACAATAAACTTGCCTTCATCAGCTTATTACAGAAACCAGGATCCAGCTCATAAAGTTTAAAATATAATGTGCATATACAATAGTAAATGGTCAAATACCAAATTTGCCCCCAAGTCATCGGTAGACCAGCGCTCATAGTAACAGCACACCATCAGCTCTCCATAAGAAACAGCTGGGTTCAGTCAGTGCTAGCTTCATGTATGCTCGTAAATCCAGCTCATCAGTTCTGTCCGACAGAAACAAGTTCTCCATTTAGTGTTCTGGTGATTCGAAAACTGCTAGAACCGGTTCTTGAATAAAGATCGGCTGTAGCAGTATGTGCAAGTCTGCTAAGCTGAGAACTGCTGCAACTTGAATACACAGTCGACAAAACTAAAAAGCTGAAGCATTTCTGCAGCATGTTTAATAGGTGTCTACTGATTAACACATAAACATTTACCTTGCACCAATAAAACTTTGGCAAACATTTACACCAACATTTATATCTAAATATTTAGAAATTAAACAAGCTGTTTCTGAAAATATATTGTTGATAAACAAATAAATGTTTAGTTTGATAGTTTTACAATCCTTTCATTGTGTTTCCTATCTTTAAAAAGATATTGATGCAACAGTAATTGTGTTTAATGTATTTCCAACATGTTTTCTTTTGTTACACTTTCTGATGTTCAACAAAACACTTAAGGAAAATGCTTTTTGTCCCTCTGAGTAATTTAACAGGCATGCTCTGTAAACATCAGCTCATCGGACCTCAGTATCGAAACCTGTTGAAAGAAACAGTTCTCGCTTCAGTGTACTGATGATTTGAGGAAATAACTAAAAGAAAATTGTGCTGACTCGAGACGTGAACCATTTTGAAACACCCATTACTACTGTTGACTGTATTCTTCTTGTTAAAATGCGGGTAACTGCTGTGTATTGATTGCCACTCTTATCTGGAGCAAATGTAAAACCGCCTGATCCCAATTTATGTTGGGACCCACGGGATCCCAATCCAGTACTCTACAGTGGGTTTTTAGAAGGGCTTTGATAACTGCCAGCTTGAAAGTATTTGGGAGATATTCTAAAGAAAGCAAATATTAACAATATTGACAAGAGGTTCTGAGATTAAATTCAAACACTAGATTCTATACCCACTAAACAACTAAAATGTAATGTTTTACTGTCTAAAAAGCTCTCATGTTTGGTGCCATTAAGCTAGTGTTAACTTGTTTTTGTTTCCTTTCACCTTAGATCTGATGTCGCTGAAAGAGGGGAGCCAAGAACTGATGTCATGGAAGAGAAGAATCAATATGAGAAACGTCATTATTTCATGACTGGGGAAAAATGTTGTATTTACTCGCCGACTCAAAAAACAGAAAGTAGAAACCTTGAAGTCCCAGGATGAGAGTTCACACTGGAGAGAAGCCTTACACTTGCAAACTGTGTGGGAAGAGTTTCTCACGAAAACTAAATCTTAACATTCACATGAGAATTCACACTGGAAAGAAGCCATTCAAATGCTCTCAGTGTGAAAAAAGTTTTTAAAGAGAAAAGGAACCTTAATGCCCATATGACAATTCACACTGGAGAGAAAACTTACACCTGCAAACTGTGTGGGAAGAGCTACACAAAGAAAAGAAAATCTAAATTCCACATGAGTGTTCACACTGGAGAGAGGCCGTACACGCTGGCAAAAACTGTGTGGAAAGAGCTACAAAAGAAAAGAAAAAATCTTACATTTCACACAGAAAATCACACTGGAGAAAAGTTTATTTATATGCACTCAGTGTGGAAAAAGTTTTTAAACAGAAAAAGTACCTCATTGGCCACATGACAATTCAGCACTGGAGCGAAGCCGTTTTGTTTGTGATCAGTGTGAAAAGCGTTTTCAGGTGTAAAGGACACCCTTGATCTTCACATGAGGAGTCCACTCAGGAGAGAACTGTTTTTTATGTCAGCAGTGTGGAAAGAGTTTCTCTCACAAAGGAAACTTTGAGCGAGATCACATGAGAGTTCACACTGGAGAAAGCCTTTCACCTGCCCAAGAGTGTGGAAAAGAGCTTTACAGCTAAAGGAAACCTTAAGATTCACATGAGAAATCTCACACTGGAGAGAAACCTTACAAGTGTCTTCACTGTGACATCAGTTTCACATATCACACAGACCTGAAACGGCATGTGCAAACTCATTCTGGAAAGAAATTCCAAACCTTATGTCACACTGAGGAAAATGGCAATTTTCTGCACATTCACTCTGAAGAAGGACAGTTCAGTTGTGATCAGTCTAATTAAAACATCACATTAACATTCATATTCCATTAATATTCAATATATTAGTAATCCGTAAGAGTTTAAGTAGTCAGTATGGTTTTGTCTATAGGGTAATAAATGTGTGTAATCAATGGGGAAAAACTCTTCTTGTATAACATCCATAGGGGCCTCTCAGTAGCGTGATACTTGACTTATGGATGAATAGTTGTACCGTTTTAGAGAAAAAACATATATGGAAAAAACTTGTGAATCATTGGAAAATTGGTGATATGTTGCAGATACAGAATGGCGTGATGAGGGTGACCCTCAAGGCAGCCTCAGGACCAGGGACATTATTTTCTTATCTCAAGAAATGTATTACAGTACCTTTATTAGCTTCTGTGAGCTTTGTGTGTTATCTCTTTGCTCACAGACTTCTTCTGTGTTTAAATTAATCATTTCTCTGCAGAGAATTAAAAGCAAGACAAAGACAAACTTTTTGACTTAACTGATTAGAGAATCTACAACAATACATAAATATTCCATCATTTAAGGTTTAAAAGTAGCTTTCCGTGGTTTTTAGTATGGAGGAACTTGAAGCATTCCGTTGCATTGGCAGTGGGACAAGTCTGTGGCAAACCTCAAGTGTTTTCAGCATACCATTCAGATAAAAAAGGTCAAATATACTTGTTAGAGGCAAAAAACTTATTTTAGCTTTAGGTAAGTGCCTATTACCAACAGAATCCAAACAGAATTTAATTTAAATAATAAATTGTTTGATCAGACTTGAAACTGTTTTATATATATGTATATGTACTCACATGGCGACAGGGAGGTGATGGTGGTGGGTAAATAGTTACCCCTCCCACTTCTGGATGTTTTGAAATGTCTTATCTTGTGTGAATTGGCCATTTATATTACAGATGTCCTGTGGTAAAACTACATTACTCCCTCTACCTTTGTAAAATCTAATTCCATCTGAATAGGGCTTTATAGTAGGGATGCAACGAACAATTGCAACTTTTTTAGAACTGATCCAATACCTAAAAATTCTGAGTATCAGCTGATATTGATACCGATTTAATATCAGTGTTCTTTTTCTTCCTTCAGATCTAAGGAATGTATACAATTTACTTGGTCATTAAAATGTTTTTGTTTGAGTTAAAGAAAGAAATACAAAATCTGACTGCACATTACTTAAAAATAAAACATAAGAGATACATGATATGCAATCTGCAGTATGGCTGACAACCTTATTAAGAAAACTGAATGATACAGTAGCAAAATTAACAGTAATCTTAACAGTTAACTTATTATGAAAAATGAATGGTAAACCTTAAACTCATGAAAAATTCAAGAATACAGTTCAAGAATAAAGTTAAACATAATCATATACTATTTAAATACTAAAGTGGGGGTATAAAGTGGGGTAAAGTTTTATGATAAACGTGACTCAAAATAACATTGCGACTACAGTAAAAAAGCTTTTACTGTTCTAAAAAACACACCCTGCATCCTAATGCCGCATACTATCCATCCTATCTGTATGCAGGCACAAATTTGTGGCCATTATTGGAATTGAAAAGGTTAGAGTAAACCCGAAACGCGTTATTGTTGTCATGTGGTGTGAATCTGGCCAATCGTGAAACAGCTGTGTCGTCATCAGTGCGCCCTATAGCCTCTCTTGAGAAACTGCGGCGGCTGAGTCCAGCTGAATAGCTATCTTGAATAGCTATCACAGTACTTTGAGTCACATGGCGTAAGTGCCGTCTCAAGTCGGACAAAATTTCTAACTGGCATGCACTGCTTCAAGTCAGAATTTGTTCGATCTGCACAGTGCTGTGTTGCGTTTAGTTGAACGCACCTAAAGTCTATATGAGGGCTATATATAAACAATCAGGGGTCACATGACACAATCCAGTCACTGAGGAACAAGACACATGACTTGGACAACCATCAGAACATGACACAATGAACAAAGAAACCAATAGCAGGGAATACACGAGTGCAAAGGAACCACATGATTAGACAGGAACCATGACTAAACTCCAAGATAAAAGACCGTGAGAGCACCATGAACAAGAAACATAAACAAAACCCCAAAACCCAACGTTACATATCTCCCCCATTTAGAGCAGCTCCAGACACCAGACAAAACCCAAACCAAACAAGTCCATGAGGGTGGTAGAGTGAAGGCAGAACAGGGGGAGGGATGGAGGGTCTGGCCCGTGAAGCGCGGAACAGGACCTGGATCATGACCATGGACTATGGAACAATGGGGCAAGACCATGGGTCATGGAGCCAATGGTTTGGACCGGAACCCTGGAGCAAGGGGAGGTCTAGACCTGTGAATGAAAGCAGAGTTGGGACCTGGACCGTGGAGGAGGTTGGCAAACAGTGGAACAAGTCAGAGGGCCTGGACCATGGCAGACTGGGATCATGTGGAGGTCATGGGACATGGAGCAGTGGCAGGACAGTGAAAATGGAGGTCCATATGGCCATGGAGCAGAGGTTTAGTACTGTGGGTCAATGGAAGACCTAAGGCCTTGGATAAGGCAAACAGTGGAATACATGGTGGACCTGGGGCCATGGGACAGAGGCAGACAGGTCAGGGTCCAGAGGAGGAGCGTGGAGCCCCGGCAGAACAGGGGGGAGCTATGGCAGAGCAGGAAGCCATGGCCGGTGCCAGCAGAGCAGGAATCCATGGTGGAGGCAGAGACATGGATAGACCACTATTGACGTGACAGAGCTAAGCAGAGAGTTCTGAATGGTCTCCTTGGCCGTGACAGGTATCAGTCGGTGTGGTCCTAATGGGAAGTCGTGGCCTAATGGTTAGAGAGTTTGACTCCTAACCTAAGGTTGTGGGTTTGAGTCTCGGGCCCTAAATAAAAAAAAAAAAAAAAAATTAATACCACGACTGAGATGCCCTTGAGCAAGACACTGAACCCCAATGCTGTCCCGGGCACCGCAGCATAAATGGCTGCCCGCTGCTACGGGTGTGTGTTCATGGTGTGTGTGGTGTTCACTGCTTTGGATGGGTTAAAATGCAGAGCACAAATTCTGAGTATGGGGTCACCATTACTTGGCTGTATGTCACGGTCCTCCTCACTCACTGTGAGTTCTGATTGCTATTTCAGAGAGTTAAATGATTGGCACAAATGATTGGTTCCAATGCAGGCTATGCAGCCAATGAGCTTACTGCCTCACATTTTATATGACTGGCTAGTATTCACTTGAGATTCCTGCAGCGTGCTTTCAGAGTTTTTTGAAACCCTCCCACCCTTCCTCAACTTCACTTGTATAGATCTGCTATGGGTTTTTTTTTTTTTTTTTTTAATGCTATTTGCAGCGAGCCGGTATGTCTTACATACTCATGGCACTGTATCACCATATGCATTGACAGTAGCAAGTTCTGTACTTGCTGTACTGCGTTGCAGCAGAAGCATAATCTACAAATACAGCAAATACCAACAACAGCAACAATTCAGCAGCAGCAGCGTAGCAGATCTATTCTGCCAAGACCAAATACATTAAGATTGTCATATCCCATCACATGCTAAAAATCTTCTGAAAGTTGTCATGATTGAACTGCATTTAGGAGTTGTTGCCCTGCATCATGATTGTTAAGGTCCGGGGGTGGGGCCGTTCGTCAACTGCGTAAAAAATCTTTAATTCCAATTATTTTTTATAACTAATTAATTAACACATTAAACTGTTAGTCCGCCCTAATAATTATTATCTGATATATATAGATATATATATAAGATAAGTATAATAATATATATAATATACAACACACACACAATCCCCCCCCCCAGTAGTCAGTATATATTTCAGGATTCATTGATCATACTTGGTGGTTTTTTTTTTTTTTTTTTTTTTGTGGAAGTATTAGCATTTCTTCTCTCTCCGGTTCCTTCTTTCACCTAGAATGAAGGTAAGTGCTTAACAGTCTTTCACCTTTCACTCTCAACACTGGTACGAATTTATTACTGGTATATCGCAAATGATAAGATATCGCCCATCCAATTGACAATAAAGCAGACTTGAACTTGAACTTGAAGGCTCCTCCCGAACCTACATTTGGAACTTCAAGTTTCATTAGTTTGCCTGCCCATCCAGTCCTGATGGTGTGATGGTAAACAAACTTGGCGTTGCTGTCCTCAATAAGAGGCTTGAACCCCAAGGCTCGGATCGAGCTCAGAGTTCAAATCCCCTAAAAAAGTGTTCACAAGAGACAGTCAAGCTGGGCAAACAACTACGAGTAGATTTGGTGATCAAAGTAGAGAAAACTTTAATGAAATTCAATCCGTCTCCCCAAGACTGGGCAGAGCAGAAAAAACATTCAGGAGCCTGACGAAATATAAGCATTATGTGGGCTAGCAAAAAAGAGGCCCCCGTTGGGAGAGTTGGAGTACTCATAAGCGGAAGAGTGTGACACAGAAGACCTAAGACAGTTGAGCAACTGAAGCCTGTATTAGACAAGAATGGGGACACATTTTAGTATACAAACCCGATTCCAAAAAAGTTGGGACACTGTACAAATTGTGAGAAAAAAAGGAATGGAATAATTTACAAATCTCATAAACTTATATTTTATTCACAATAGAATATAGATACCATATCAAATTCTCATAAAGTGAGACATTTTGAAATGTCATGCCAAATATTAGCTCATTTTGGATTTCATAGAGAGCTACACATTCCAAAAAGTTGGGACAGGTAGCAATAAGAGGCCGGAAAAGTTAAATGTACATATAAGGAACAGCTGGAGGACCAATTTGCAACTTATTAGGTCAATTAGGTAAAATGGACTGTGGCAAAGTGGAAAACTGTTCTGTTGTCAGACGAATCAAAATTAGAAGTTCTTTTTGGAAAACTGGGATGCCATGTCATCCGAACTAAAAGACAGGACAAGGACGGTAAGTTGTTATCAGCTCAGTTCAGAAGCCTGCATCTCTGATGGTATGGGGTTGCATGAGAATGCGTGTGGCATGGGCAGCGTTTGGCACATCTGGAAAGAGCACCATCAATGCTGAAAGGTATATCCAAGTTCTAGAACAACATATGCTCCCATCCGGACGTTGTGTCTTTCAGGGAAGACCTTGCATTTTTCAACATGACAATGCCAGACCACATACTGCATCAATTACAACATCATGGCTGTGTAGAAGAAGGATCCGGGTACTGCAGTCAGCCTGCAGTCCAGATCTTTCACCCACAGAAAACATTTGGAGCATCATAAAGAGGAAGATGCGACAAAGAAGACCTTAAGACAGTTGAGCAACTAGAAGCCTGTATTAGACAAGAATGGGACAACATTCCTATTCCTAAACTTGAGCAACTTGTCTCCTCAGTCCCCAGAGCGTTTGCAGACTGTTATTAAAAGAAGAGGGGATGCCACACAGTGGTAAACATGGCCTTGTCCCAACTTTTTGAGATGTGTTGATGCCATGAAATTTAAAATCAACTTTTTTTCCCCTTAAAATGATACATTTTCTCAGTTTAAACATTTGATATGCCATGAAATTTATTGCATTCTGTTTTTATTCATAAATTTGTACAGTGTCCCAACTTTTTTTGGAATCCCCGGGTTTGTAGAATCTGCTCTTGAGACTGGTGGGAGAGAAATCACTGCTGCAGCAGTGAGAAATGGAGGGTAGTGTATGACATACTAACTTCCAAGAGAGGAGGAGAGTGTCATTGCTGAGGCAGAGAGAAGTAAAGTTTAGCATGGATCTGGCTCCCAATGCGGTGGGATCCGTGATGTCACTGACCAGCCCTCAATCTGATTGGTGCCCCCCGTGGCATAAAGTGGGAGAGAAGGCGTCACTTTCGAGAAGCTAGACACTTCAAAACTTCATTCTGTATGTCATTCTGTAGTTGTGTTACAGTGGTTTGGTGTAGCCCATGTGTTTAACACACTGTACACATACTTGTCTGTCTGTTCACATCTCTATTCATTAACCTCTGCGATTGCACAAGCTTGTCACACCCAAAGGTTAGAGAAAGGGACAGGTAAGAAGCTGGTGCCACATACATTGTTCACATGTAGACATTTCACTATGTTGTATTAGACACTAGTTTGGGGGCTGATAAGTTTGGACACTCACAGCAGAAGTGACAAAAGGGAAGATTGTGCTTGCTTACGCGGGTGAAGAGGCAACTTCGCTGCTGTGGCGTGAGCTGTTAATAAAGACTATAGGGTAGTCAAGCCACTGCTGTGGCAGTGGAAAGGTTGATTCAAGTCGAGAAGAGAAAATTCACTGCTGTGGCAGTGGAAGTGGTTCAAGGTATGCAGGAGAGAAAGTTGCTGGTGGTCCTGGTGCTTATGGTAAAACTTTCGTAATAATGATTGACAGGACTAGATGATTAGGCTCTCCAGACCTACGTTTGGAACTTCATTTAGTTTTCACATTGAACAGGTATTGGAGCTCTTAATTTTGAACTTTCAAAGTGCACCAGATTGATGAATTTAACTTAAAAATGTACAAAAATTTTTTCTTCCTGTGGTCATGCCTCTGGACCCCCAGAGGGGATTGATGTCCACCCACCACAGTCTCCACAAAATCCTGTGGGAAGCACTTGTCATTGTGCTGCAAAGTATGAAGAACTCCACTACAAGCCAACTCCAGGGGCCAGAAGCTGAAGACCTTTATCCAGAAGTCTTCGAGATGTCTTAAACAATGACCCGCCACTTTTTGTCAGAGGTAGATCATTTGAGAATGGAAAGCTTCTCCCCATAATTAAGAGAAAGTAAAAAGTGGGGTACTGTGCAAGTTTGGCAAGGGTAAAGGTTTCGTACTAGTTTATGTGGAACATATTCCCCTGTTGAGAGACAGAGTTGGGGGGTATACAAAATATGTTATAAGATGTTATTTATAGAAAATATATTATTTTGTTACAGTTAAATATATACAGAACGTGTGCTTTGATGCATCTAGTGTATATATGGCGTTAGGATATGGCACACCATTTTCTTTTGCAAGTTTCAGCTCTCATCTTAACCAAATGCCCACCAAGAACAGCTCAAGCGCCCCCTTTCAGGAAATATTGCTTAGAGTGTTCTCAACACACTTTTTCACAGCGCACATCACATGCTCAAACTCATCAAGAGTCAACAAGCTGCCGACTTCTCCAAGTGACTGCTGAAGCACACACGTGACGGAGAGACGCGGCAGTGCAGATTGATCAAATGTGCATACTCAGCCACTTTTAAAATCAAAATAAGAAAAATTTGCATGTATGACACGTAAGAACCAGTGAGGTATGTTCTCGGCACATCACGTACCGCGTTTGAGCTTGTGTTCCGTGTGTTTGATCGCACTTTGTAACAATCACTTATTTATTTATCGTTTACTTTCATCTGCCGTCAGACTATCTGAGACATCGATGTTATAACACGTTGCTATGTGTTGCGTCTTGCTCTGGCTTTAACTGACGGACTGGTGTTCTGACACTGCAAGCTTCATGCTTTCTAACCATATGTTGCAGTTATTCTGCTTATTGTACATTTAAAATACAAGAAATCAACAGTCCTATATTCATAATTGTGACCGCACAGTTTGTTTACAATGTATACCATTGTAACATGTTTACATCTGCCAATGTCTTTATATAGGGCATGCATAGAAGAGAGTTTCTTTATATAGAGTTTCTTATATATATATTTATTTATTTATATATATATAATGTATATATTCTAAATATACATTATCTAGTGTGTAATTGTAAAATTATATTTTTATATAACAATTTTTTTCTGACCCTCTAGAATCTGACTGGATGATGAGAGTGTGATATTGGAGAACTCAATAACAATTTCACCATTTGTATCCACTCCTCTTGCTGAAGTTGCCATATTTCTCTGGCTGGCGTCATGGCGGATACCCAAATCCACTATAATGTGCGCTCCAGGGTGTCAGCGGCCATTCAAGCGCTCATGAGAACTCCCACTGAGAGTGCAGATCCAGATCTTCTGTAATTTGCAGCTGGCTCTGATGTCTCTGTAGTGGTTAAACATAAGATATAATATGTGTTTTGGGTAAATCTAACAGGCAGTCTTTGGTTTCATTAATCTATTATTTGTCCCAGAATACATAGTTTTGGCAAAATCTCATCACGTTTATGAAAATTATTCAGTAAATAATATTTTATATACATAATAGTATTCAGTATTGGGAAAACAGTGTGTGTTTGTGATGGAGATTTTAGTGACATTATTCCACCATTAAATGGTGACAGGAGACTGTTTTAGAGTCAGCAGTAAGAGTTTTATTTTAAAAAGAGAAAAAAAGTGCTGTTTTAAATGAGGGATATTTTTACTTTTAACAACACCTTGTAAGATGCCACAACTGCCCCTTTGTTTCTCCACTAGAAGCAGGGGCAGTTGTGGCACTACCTTCCAGCGATCGACCAGCTGAACACTTCCTAACAAGATCTGAAAACTTCCGAACGAGGTGTGAACACCTCCTAACTAAACCCGAACAGGTCCTAACAGATGGGACAAAGGAGTCAATCAGCAATCTAGTTGAAAAGCCAATCTCGCTGCTGATTGGCTGAATGAGTTTCATGACATTCCAGCTGTTTGCAACTCACTGGACATCTGCTATTCGGAGATTCATGGTAAGCATTATCAAATTGCAAATAAGTGATAGACATTAATGCATGATTTGGAATAAAGAATATTAGGATTGGTACACTTAAGAGGTTCTACGGCTTGCTTAGCAAGGCAAGCTAACTTAACAGTGACGTGTATCACATATTGCTAACTAACACTAGTTAACTCTTTGATTCATAACATAACATATGTTTGCTAGCTAGCTGTTTTTGTGTATGAGTTTAAACTGCATGTTGTCAAAACAGATGTTTAATCCCCAAAAACTCCATTCTCCTGTTGCTACATTAACACAGCCGATAGCTACTGCCAAGAAATGCACAACTACATTGATTTGTTCCACAATATTTTTCAGATATGATCAAAACAGACAAATCCTCTGCCTACTGGAATGACATCTGCCATAGGTATGCCCAGGGCACCTTACAGTTCGGTACGGAAAAAGACCTGGAAGCAGAAAATGGAAGGAGGTCCTGGAGCAGACTGATGCCTGTCCCCTGCAAAGGGGGAATAAGGTGGACCTGTTTGGCAGGCACTTAGTGTGCACTTGTGGGTTCTATATCGTAGGTATATGTTATAAAATATAAAAAGCATGATAAGTCCCTGTATCATGTAAAGACTATTTTATGAACCATCCCCTGATCTATTCTCAGAGTTCACAGTTCTGCAGTATATTCTGCCAGGAAATTATTTAACATGAAGAGTATGATCTTCTTTTGTAGAGGCAGACGGCAGCTCAGAGGAGGCAGGGACATCACAGGGGAGAACAGGGGTGAAGTGTTCTCTGTGTAGTGTGGTTGAGGAGGCAGAGAAGTTCTCCGAGCACAGCTGTGGGGTCAGGGGCCAGGGTGCTGTTTGACTCCTCCAACACATTAAGCCCAGCCATTATGCAACCCCTATTTGCTTCACGTGTCAGCCCTTTAAAAATCCCACACCATCTCCACGCCAGCTGGTGCCACCTATGCAGCACCTGCCGTCTCCATCTCAGCGGCCATCTCCGACTCTACTCAGCCCAGGCAGCACACATAGAGAAGGCAGAAAGTTGCCTAAGCGGAAGTGGATCAGTGGCTAGGGGTGAACCACCACAGAAAAGACTAGCAAAGGATATGTATCACTGTATCTGCAAGCAGTGTGGGCTGGCAACACTCAGCTGAAGGGCCCGTGGTATTGTCCAGCCTCAGGCGTCTCTGTTGCACAGTGGAGGGAGAGTGTACAGGGAGGTCTTTGATTTTTTTTGTTCAATTGGAGTATATAGTAGTTATGTATATAGTTAGGTTTTATATAGTTGTATATAGTTAAGTTTTTTAAGTGCGTTTGCTGTAAACATTTTGTTTTTATTTGCTGTTTGCAGTGCTTAATTTGCAGCGTTTATAAAAAAAAAAAAAAAAAGGAAAAGACACAACTTCTTCATTGTTCTTGATCTCCATCAGGACTTCCTAAATAAAGATGGGCAAACAATGCAAATGCAAGAAAGAATCCAAATGTACAACGGACTCCTCTGAAAGACTGAGGAACAAACGCAGGGCATTATGCAGATCTGAAATCTGTTTCCAGGTCCCCGCAAGAGTACTGTGTTTGAAGGACTTGGCGGATCATCATAAATATCTAGATCAGATCTCAGTTTTGTTCTTCAGCAGTACAGTAATTTCACTTTTTAACAGTCTGCTTCTACGTCAGCAAGAGCTTCGCAGCTGAAGGACGTCATCACAAACAGATCACAGTTTTTTCAAAGGTCAGTTCTCATCAGCAGCGGTATAATTTATCTTTTTAAGATTGTATTTTTGGCATTTAATGCCTTCGATAGGACAGGAAGTGGACAGGAAGTGAAGTGGGGAGAGAGAGAGAGGGACAGGATCCACGAGCCGGGACTCGAACTCAGGACGCCACAGTGGCACTACATGGCGTCTAACAACACAAACCTAATTCACACTTTACTAATGGTCTTGTATAATCAGTACTTACATGCTATTATGGTCATTAAGACAGAATTTAAAAAAAAATTAGCACACCCCAGATGTAGTCCAATCTCAGCTATTTTTTTTATTTTTCCCCATTTCTCATGAAGGGTAGTAGACTGGGCGAGTGAGAGCAGATTTCCAGAAATAAGGGCCCCCCTCGTGTGGTGGTGTGTTCTGTTCCCCTGTGATGGTCCTCTCTCCCCTAGAAAAAAAAAGTTACAAGTGTTTTCTAGATAACTGTTGACTGCGTCTGTGTTAGACACTGACACTATTCTCACTGTAATGAGAAACAGATGAGGAAGTAACAGCTGGCATACTTTTTTGTCAATCAACAAAATCAACATTTAGAATTAATCAATTAACTGTTTCCATTTATGAACTGCACCAAAATGTGAGTTAAAACTGAAAATTGCTTTATATAAAAGTGCATTACCACTGACAGCAATAAATCACAGATAGACCACACATTCCTTAATACCAGACAGGTTGGTTTGTTTTTCTCAGTTGTATTGTCATTCAAAATCAATAGTTTTAAACTCACCATCAAACCACAGGTCCTTTAATAAAATACAACTTGTACAACACCAAATGTGTAACTTTGTAATATGCAGATGAAGATACCTGAACTGCTGTTCCATGATGTGCAGATCTCATCTCACCTTAATGCTCTATAGTTGGTGTTATAATCAACACTTTGATTACAATTTAGATACAAGCCAGTAAGGCTTTTGAAAAATGAATCTGTGATATTGCATAGCTTTCTGAATCTGTGTTTTGTTCTCTTTTGAATTCAATCCTTTATTCTTATTGGTCTCGCACGAATGTGTTTCTCCGGTATTGTTCTGGGTCCTACACTCCAATACAGTACGGTGGCGCATAATGCAGCTCGACCTTGTTGCTACCCGTCCATAAAAACACGAAGAAGAACGAAGACGTGTGTGTTACGCCCCGGTGAAAGGACTTTTATTTTGGCGTGGTCGACGTGACGTCATAAGTCTGCGGCAGCAGGCTCCTGCATTTTTGGTTTTCTTCTGCGGGAAAAACCAAAGGGTTTGTTTTTAATCTTTGTAAAGTGTTTACCATCACATACAAACTTGTTTTTTAAGTAATGGTTATAATCTGTCTAATAACAGTATTATGTGAACACCAGTTGTTTGTAGTGAGGCCCATCCAGACAACGAGTAACAGATCAAGGATGCGTCTCACTGCACTCTCAGCAGAAGCATAAAAACACTCTGTTTGCTCTGAATTCATCCCATAACTGTATTGTCAAGAAAGTAGTCCCTGTGTATTTTATGATAAGCGTTTTGTGTCATCTGATTTAGACAGAAGAACAGTTTGATTTTTGACTAGAATGTTTTATTTTTGTCCCTGGAAGTTTGAGATTGTGGCAAGTTGTGTACATAGTTTTGAAATTGTGCACATTCATAGGAAATTGTTTAATGAAATTGTGGTTTATCAATACAAGAAAACAACCTAATAGCCAGAAAAAATGTATGCTGGTTTTTTCTTGTTCTAAAGACAGATAAATAGTGTTGGTGTTTTTTTTTTGGTTTAGGTTCAGAATCAGATAGCATGCTCTTGGGTGTTTTGCTAAAGGTGTTGTCTAGGCGACCCCGGTCTGGTGTGTTGCCCTAGGACTCTGGCTGTGCAGTTTGCTGGTGGTGCCGTTATTACAATCACACACCACTGTTAACACGAAAACACGAAACCATGCTGTTTGCAAAACTGAGTCCAGTCTCACTCGCTTTGATATACAGTTTCTGGGGTCATATAATTAGAATATCATCAAAAACGTAGATTTATTTGCACTAATTCCATTCAAAAAGTGAAACTTGTATATTATATTCATTCATTACACACACGACTACATATATTCAAACCCGTTTATTTCTTTTTAATTTTGATGTTTTATAACTGACACACTAGGAAAAATCATACAATTCTCCTCAAATTCAGTTTATCTCCAGAATAATTTATTTCTGAAATTGTGCAAAGGTTCAATATTGAAGACACCTGGTGCCAACACTACTAATACCAGCTAATTAACTCAAAACTACCGGCCAGGCCTTAAATCGTCTCTCAGTTAGTTCGTAGGCTAACACAATCATGGGGAAGACTGCGACTTGACAGGGTCAAAAGAGACCATTGAAACCTTGAACAAGGAGGGCAAGAAACAAAAGGTATTGCAAAAGGGCTGGCTGTTACACAGAGCTCTGTGTCAAACACATTAATAGAGAGGCGGAAAGGAAGGGAAAAGATTGTGGTAGAAAAAAGTGTACACGCAATAGGGATAACCGACACCATGGAGAGGATTGTGAACAAAACACCATTCAAAAAGTGGGGGCGATTCACAAAGAGTGGCACTGCCAGCTGGAGTCAGTGCTTCCAAGAACCACTACACACAGCGTATTCAGAACATGGGTTTCAGCTGTCGCATTCCTTCTGTCAAGCAACTCTTGAACAACAGACAGCGTCAGAAGTGTCTCGTTTAAAAAGGACTGGACTGCTGCTGAGTGGTCCAAAGTTATGTTCTCTGATGAAAGTAAATTTTGCATTTCCTTTGGAAATCAGGGTCCCAGAGTCTGGAGGAAGAGAGGAGAGGCACACAATCCACGTTGCTTGAGGTCCAGTGTAAAGTTTCCACAGTCAGTGATGGTTTTCGGTTCTGTGTCATCTGCTGGTGTTGGTCCACTGTGTTTTCTGAGGTCCAAGGTCAATGCAGCCGTATACCAGGAAGTTTTAGAGCACTTCATGCTTCCTGCTGCTGACCAACTTTATGGAGATGTAGATGCAGCAACCTGGGCTCTCATAACACCTGAGCAGTGCACAGATGATCGACTCCATGCCAAGCCGCATGCTGGCCAGTAATTCAGGCCAAGGAGACACAAATAAGTATTGAGTGCTGTAATGCTCATTTATTGAACATGTTCATACTTTGCAGTTAGCCAAAGATTTCTAAAAATCCTTTCTTTGTATTGGTCTTAAGTAATATTATAAGTTCTGAGATAATGAATTTGGGATTTTCCTTAGTTGTCAGTTATAATACATCAAAATTAAACGAAAATAAACCATTTCAACTAATCAGTCTGTGTGTAATGAATGAATTGAATATACAAGTTTCACTTTTGAATGTGGAATTAGTGAAATAAATCAAACTTTTGATGATATTCTCTTATGAAGCAGCCACCTGTATGTCTTTCTAATGTGAGGAAATTCCAACTCCTAGACTTGCACTAAAACTAGGTTATTTAAACCAAGTAAGCTTAGTCTCATTTTTAATATCAATAAATTTTCTCTCTCCGGCTTTAGTGATACATGCTCAGACACATTTTTGACCCTGGACCACAAAACCTGTCTTTTTTCTAAATTGAGGTTTATACATCATCTGAAAGCTGAATAAATAAGCCATCGATGTATGGTTTGTTAGGAGGACAATATTTGGCTGATGTAATAACGCTTTTGAAAAATCTGACTCTGGGGTGTCAAACAAAACACAACAAAAAAATCAATCAAAATATTGAGAAAAATCACCTTTAAAGTTGTCCAAATGAAGTTCGTAGCATGTCATAATTGCTAATGCCAAAATATACAAAAATGAAGTTTTGATATATGTATTACTGTAGAATTATTTTTTTTTAATTTTACAAAACTTCATGGAAACCTGATCTTTACTTAATATCCTAATGCTTTTTGGCATAAAAAGAAACCTGTAGAATTGTGACCCATACAATATATTGTTGTCTAATTGCTACCAAATACATCTGTGCGACTTTATGACAGCTTTTGTGATGCAGGGACACTTTGAGCATCTGCTGATGTTTTTCCATTTTTTCCTTTTTTTGTGTGGGTCTTGATTTGCGTGCCATGGATATGAATGTATTTTTATTTTTAAACAGCTATAGACTGATTATTTCATGTCAATGCAATATCCTTTGTTTGGTGAAACAAAAAAAAAGAAAAAAACAAAAAAAAAAAAACTGTAATGTCCAGGCCCATAAATTCCCCAAAACTATGCCTGGATACTTGCTTTTGTGTTGCCACCCCTCATAGACCTCATGCAACCCTATGAATCATTTTCTAGATCTGGCCTGTGTGTAATGACAACTTCTACGAAACAACTGACTGTTTTCATGAAAGGATGGCAAACTCCGGTCCCACAGAGCTACAGTCCTTCAGAGTTCAGCTCCAACCCTAATTAAAACTCACCTGACTGTAGCTTCCTGTAACCCTTTAGACCTTGATTAGCTTGTTCAGGTGTGTTAAATTAGCGGTTCCAAACCCAAAAACTCTGCAGGGCGGGGGCTCGCCAGACCTGTTTTTTAGGAGGCTGACTGAGACCACCAGAGATTAGTTTTGGTTTATTTTTTCTGTCTGTTAATTATTCTAATCTTAATCACACAGAAAACCTCCCGTGAGGCGACTGAGATCATCGAGACACACGGTTATAAACATGGCATTTATTAAAGAGGGCAGTGAAGACATGAGGATGGAAGAAGCTTTCAGAGTCAAACTTGAAGATACTGAGACACAAACAAAGATGGCGTTTATTAAAGAGGAGAGCGAAGACATGAGGATTGAAGAAACATTCAGAGTCAAACATGAAGATCCTGAGGAACAAACAGGTTGGTTTTCATTCTCAAAGTCTTTCTTCCGTCATTCTGTATCTGTTATTTGCCAATGGCGTCAATATTGCCTTGCCAGTTTGAGCCTGAATCAGACCTAGAGAATATTATTGAAGAGGATTGAGCAGAACCTTTGCAAGCACGACTCTTGCAGGACTTTTCAGAATGGGATGTTTTTTTGTTTTGTTTGTTGCAGTCTCATACTTTTTAGATGCGCTGTGATTTGTAAATACTACTGCTGTTTGTTAGCTTTTGATATATGGTTTTATCCTTATTAAAGCTTTAGTCATCAGAACTATGGGCCCTTTGTGAAGAGAAACCATGGCTTTACTACAGTGGCCAAATCAAACACATAACCATATTCAGCATGCAAATAGTTAAATAAGCATGTGGGTAAACGCTACATGAAAGCTCTAATCAAAGAATAGTTTACACTGATCCCATAAACACCAACAAAATGGCTTTACATTTGAAGTTCGCTGTGAGACTAAACAGAAGTTTGTATCCGTTTGATGGATGAGTATGAATTAGATATCAGCTAGCTGACTAGTGGAGCCAAACAGCGTTGACCTTTGTTTACGTCCTTGCTACAACATAAAAATAATGAAAGGAACTATAAATGGAAAACACATCAACAGAGAATAAAACATATTTACAGATTGTGGCCCATAAATAGCAGTTTCTGCTTTTAAAGTGGGAACGTCTCCATTTTTCAGGACAAGCTTTTGGGTGAATCCGGTGTTCTAGTAAATAATGTTACCTATCAGATCATGTTACCAACACTGTATTTTTAATATTGTAAGGTTAGGTTTAGGGTTGGGGTAGGTGTTAATAAAGCCTCAACCCACATTAATATCATGCTGGAAGCACAATCTGATAGGTAGCATTTTTCACACTCGAGAGGAAGCTGTGAAGTAAAGCCTTGTTTACATCATGGATAATAGTTTAGCAACCAAATGTTACATGGCAAAAAATGGAAACATTTGGATGTCGAATGAGAAGCTTTTAAGCCCAATGCCATTTAGTTTCACTTTAATAAATTAATTTTAGCTTGATGTTTATATTCTGTTTATAATGAATGCCACTATAGCCTAATTTGTGTTTTACTTTATAGTTTGATATAAAATTTTATAGCTACTAATTTTTCATTCGTATTTTGCAATACTGTTAAACTTAAAGGTTTTTTTGTGGATTAAGGAGAACTAAATATGCTATATAGTGTTTATAAATAGTGGTCAACCGATATATCGCCAAGTCCAATATATTGGCTGATATTTGGTCTTTTTCCAAATATTGGCATGGGTCGATACGTTTTTCTGCTTGGCCGATGTGTTTGAGGCGGGATTTTTATTTTGACAGTGCAGAGAATTCTCACATTCAGTGCTCACATTCTCCCTCGTTCACTGTCGTTGTTAACCGTTCTGTCTAATAATCAGATAGAACGCTTAAACAAAGGAATTAATGTATACAAAAAGTGTTATAACGATTGCTTTTATATTATTAGTAATAGAAAGGCAAACATTATAATACTTACTTGTTTGCCGTCAGCATTCAGCAATTATGAATTTATATAATTTAAACAAGTCTTTGAATGACTAATGAACATTTAATTTCACAAACCTTGCAAACTTGGTCGAATCCAGCTGTAAGATCTTGTGAAGTGTGCAGTTTTATCCTGCATGATCACGTGTTCTCTGTGTGACGGTTGGTCTGTGTGAATTGAATGCTTTAAACTTTAAATTCGTGATTTCAAATTGTGCTGGGATGGAATTAATGAATGCCATTGTTTGAAATTATAAGGTTAAAGGGTGTTTTTAGAGTAAGATCAATTTCTCTTTCATGAGATTACGTCCTCTTTTTGGCTGGGTTTCATTTTTCCATGTCGTAACTCTAAAGAAATGTGGCTAAAGAAATGTGTCTTTTAATCTAGATTTAAACAGAGGAAGTGTGTCTGAACCCCGAACATTATCAGGAAGGCTATTCCAGAGTTTGGGAGCCAAATGCGAAAAAGCTCTACCTCCTTTAGTGGACTTTGCTATCCTAGGTACTATCAAAAGTCCAGCGTTTTGTGATCTTAGGGAGCGTGATGGATTGTAGCGTGGTAGAAGACTAGTTAGGTACGCAGGAGCTAAACCATTAAGGGCTTATAAGTAAGTAATAATATTTTGTAACTGATACAGAACTTAATAGGTAGCCAGTGCAGAGACTGTAGTATTGGGGTAATATGGTCATATTTTCTTGACCTGGTAAGGACTCTAGCCGCTGCATTTTTGGACTACCTGTAGCTTGTTTATTGAGGATGCAGGATAAACCACCTAGCAGTGCATTACAATAGTCCAGTCTAGAGGTCATGAATGCATGAACTAGCTTTTCTGCATCAGGAACAGGTAACATGTTTAGAGTAGCTTGGCAATGTTTCTAAGATGGAAGAATGCTGTTTTTTGTAACATGGGAAATATGATTTTCAAAAGACAAGTTACTGTCTAATATAACACCTCAGATTTTTGACTGTAGAGGAAGTAACAGTACATCTGTCTAATTGCAAATTGTAATCTACGAGATTCTGTGTAATGTTTTTTAGTCCAATAAGTAATATCTCTGTCTTATCTGAATTTAATAGGAGAAAATTTTTAACACACTCTGTTAGCTTAGATAAATTAGAAGTTTCACCTGGTCTCGTTGAGATATATAGTTGAGTATCATCAGCATAACAGTAGAAACTAATCACGTATTTTCTAATGATATTACCAAGGGGCAACATGTATATTGAATAGGGGTGCTCCAATTGATCGGCTACCGATCACAATTGGCCGATAATCACTTTGGGATGATTGATCGGCGGTCTCTAAAAAGGCCGATCTCAAAAAAACGATCTCAAGCTGGTGACGCTGCCATGTGAGGTTTGGCACGACATGAAGCGGCACCGTCTCAGTCTGGTGCGGGTGAAATAATTATAATGCTATATTTCTTTATTAAATAACTTCTAAAGTAATTTGAAAACCTTGTGTAAGAAGTAACTTCACAAACTGCGCGAGTGAATCACTGTGCGCTCTCTCACTTTCGTTCTCAAAATACACAAATGGGTTCAAATCACCACACATCGCATCTGTCTATAAGCGAGCTGCACAGGCAACACAGGAATTGTCACTTGCACAATTGAGGCAGTGTCACATCGTCACTAAAGTTTATAAATTGCATTACTTTTTAATTCTTGACCATGTTTAACCATTCAGGGCTTGTGCGCTCTCCTGGAGTCCGTGAGCTCATGCTCACTCGCAGCGTGCACGCCAGGTTCACATTACTCCGTTTGCAGTGCGTATGCGGTGCATATTTTTTTCCGGCACTCATGTTAACGGATTGTTAACTGAAAGCATTCACACTGCACACACGGTTGCGGTCCGGCAGTCTATTGCTGCGTTTATATTTTTCGGGCAATTTTTTTTAATTATTTTTGAAAGTGGATTGTAACTGTAGTAATTACACCATACATGCATATTATTAAAGTCTACTGTGTTTCACAGCAACACATATGTCTTTTTGGCTAGGTTTAAAGGGAAAGAGCACTTTTAGATAAATGATGGCACTCGTGGAGATAGAAAAACAAAGTTCTTTATGAACGACAGGATGCTTGTAATAAATATTTAAAAAAAGGAAAGGCAGTAGAGATGACTTTTTCTGTCAATGGTAAGTTTGTGATGATGTAAGAAAAGTAGTTTGTCACTTGAATGTTTTGCCACTTGCTTGAGCAAATTAATATAGAAATCTAGAATTAAATGCAAAAGTAAAAGTATTGAATAATTTGTTGCTTACATTTTATTGTGTTTAAACATGTCTTTTAAAGATTGTATTACTGTATTAAAATAATTGCAATGCTGAAAAAGCATTTTCAGTGACAATGTTTGGATTTGAAATCAAAATAATGGATAAATGTTGTGTTTGTGCCTTTGTGGTAAACAACCAAGGATCAGTAGTGGACTCTTCTGTGAAAGCACAGTCAGTGCTGCTTCCTCTCACAAGAGTCACCTAAGAGGGGAATTCCCCCATTTTCAAAAATGAAATTCAGGCCCTAAATAAATTTCTAAAAATCCTGATTGGAGTATCAATATTATTGAAAACAGCAGAGGACCTAGGACAGATCCTTGTGGCACTTCATATTGTACTGGTGATAATGGAGATGCCTCATTTAAATAAACAAAGTGGCAGCGATCGGACAGGTAGGATCTAAACCATCTTAAAGCCTGCCCTTTAATACCTGTATAGTTTTTAATCGATCTATGAGTATGTCATGATTAATAGTGTCGAACGCAGCACTAAGATCAAGTCAAACTAGCAACGAGATGCAGCCTTGGTCTGATGCAAGAAGCAAATAATTTGTAATTTTAGGGGTGCTCCGATCAGTATTTTTGGGGCGGATCACCGATCCCTGATTGCTGGAAGCTGTATCAACTCCATACCGATCACCGCAACAATGCACATTAAGTATTACAAATTGACAACTGTGTATTTATTTGTAAGCAACATGTCCAGCAAATTAACTTAGCAGACTGTGCTTGGTTATTTAGGAACAACTTAGGGCTTGACTAATACAACTTTCCTGTAGAATATATAAATAAAATAAGACATAACATCTGAGTCTTTAAATTTAGCTTTAGGCTACTTTGAACTAAAACTGCAACAAAAAAAAGCCTATAGCCAAAATATTGTTTTGAGTCAGTCAGACATTGGTTATTGTAAAAACACCTTTTTGTTCAGGGGCCACAGCGTGTGCGAGAGCGGGAGAGCGGGAAAGCGGTTTTATGGTCTCGCGAGTTAAACCAGTGTCTTGTCCGCTTTGAGGGATAACTGCTTCTGACCAGGTTAGATGTCAATTGGCCAATTCTGATGCTGGCTGCTGATGTCCACTGGCCCCACATTCCCCCTGATCTCCACCCAACAACTCAGCATACATAGCCATGCAAGGAGCAAGTTCGTGGTACTTATCCTCGGGGTGTTTTCCCGACCCGCTTGTGCAGCCAAACTACTAGCCCCCACCATCCTGCTGCTCCAATCCAGGGGCCAGACAGCAGACAGCAGGCCATGTATCGGGGCTGTGACTGCGTCCTAAAATAGAGCTTTCGTACCTTTTATTTACAAGAAAACCAAACTTTCATTAATTTATTTAAAATGAATATGACATTGTCACAAGTGCTGGGAAGCGTCAAAAGACTGTAATTAGTTGGTTACAGTTGCTCCATGTTAGAAAAAGAAAGAGGTAACAGCACAGAGAAATACAAGAAAAATGGAAAATCTATCACGTAAGAATGTTTCTATTATTTAATTTTGAAGGTATGATTGGCTCTTGCTAGTAGTCCAGCCGAGCAGACTCCAAAAATATGCTTTGTTATTATGTATTATTATTATTATCTTATTACTAACGCTTCTAAATGCGCATGTTTAACAGCACAAATTTAACAGCGCGCGCTGCGCAACACAAAAAAACAACACCACACACAAACAGCAATATGTAACTAAATTTTCTCACCTTGGATCGAGGATTGTATCGCTGCTATCCAGGCACTCAGATTCAAGGTCATGGAATCGTTTCCTGGACCGCTTCCAACAACGTGGCTGTTAAGTTTTTTACACCGTGGTCAGTCTCTGCTGTCTCTAGAAGACGAGTTTAAAGCTCTGATGGATGGGTATACCATCTTTAGCCTATGCAGTTTGATGAGGCTGATCCGGCTTGCGTGAGGCGCTTCAAATGGGGACAGTGACGAAATCATATTTTTCCAACTAATTTCCACTGGCTACTGGTGAACTGGAGGTAGTCCATAGTCGGCTACATAAGCCACAGGGCCTGTTGCTGTTCCAGCCAGACTCCTGGCAGCATGGAATACAGTACTGTTCAGACATGGTAGTACAATCTTCCTGTTAGTCTCGTGATAGGCCTGGCCCAGTGTGTTTCTGAGAGCTTTGAAGTCCGTGAGTAAGCAAAGCGGGAGTTGTGGAAATGACCGACGCATTGCGTCGTCCAGACGCGTGTATCGCAACGATGCTGCATTTGTGAGCTTGGACTCCCATCGGTCCACGAGGCGAGTCTGTATTGAATGCGCCAAGCTACAGCAGGTTGGTAGCTATGCCATCCTCCCTCATGGACTTTTCCTGGTCGGTGCGTTTATCCCCTTATAATTAACTTCACGTTTTTCTAAATTCCGGGATTCCCCATGCTCGAAACATGTCGCTGAATGGCCCAAAAGCAGCAATAGCCTCTGCAGTGTGGGTGGGGGGGGGGGACCCCTGAAACTCTTGAGAATGGAGTACAACTTGTTGTGTTTTGAAGTGTTGATATAATGAACTGCGCATTGAGGCTCAACAATGTCATGGTCATGCACGCGCACTCCAATGTCAATAGTTGAACCAATCGATTATATGTTGTCCTTCATAAGGCTGTCGACATATGTAAACAACGTTTGGTATAACGGCGACAGGCACACATCAGTGAAATACTTATGCCCTGGCAGAGTGTAACGTGATCTAAATAGGACATGAGTCGCTGGAACCCTTCGTCTTCCACAACAGACAGAGGCTGGTGATCTAGGCAAATGACTTCCATTATTTTGTCTGATATCTCTTTATGCTTCTTACTATCCTTGCTGTAGGGTTGCTGTCTTTGAAAAGTCTCTGTTACCGACAGCTGAGTGAGTGGAGCCTGAGTTGCTGAATTGTCTCGCTCTCATCTTTGTGCTAGCTAACTTTGTGCCACAGCACAGCAGACCTCCTTACAGTTTTTGTCGCAGATGTGGAACAACATCTTAGATAAAGGAGGGGAGGTTACATTGTTGCACTGACATTAAAGGAGCGTTCGACCAGGGTTTTGCTAACGGGCTTCTGGATAAGCTTTCGGCTAAAGGCATAACTGGGCCATTACATTCTTGGCTACAGAACTACCTGAAAGGAAGGTCCATCCAGGTCGTGCTCTCTGGTCAGTCCTCATCACCTCAAACCAATCAACGCCTCGGTGCCCCGGGATCCATTCCCCTCGACTCGCTATTATTCTAAATCTTCATAGACGATGTTGTAGAACAGTGCGATAATAACATTTTTCTTTATGCGGATGATTCCCACCATTTACAACCCCCAGTAACGTCCTTAATGATCCCAATGTGGCAGCATCCCTAAATAAAGACCTTGAGAATATTCGCAGGTGGGCCGATACCTGGAAGGTCACGTTCGAGCCTAGCAAATGAAAAGGGCTATGGTTCTGTCGGGAAAGAGGCCCCTTCCATCCTGCCCGGACCTTTTTTTTGGGGGCAACCAGAATTGACCTTTGTGAGCAGGGTTGAATATTCTGGGACTATGTATCGATAGGAAGTTGCTATGGACTAATCACCTGTCAAACATCTGCAAGCATGCTGGACAAGCGTCTTGGAGCTCTGCGTAGGTTGGCCAACAAGCTTGATGTTAAAGGTAGGGCCATGTCTGATAAGCACAAGTGCAGGAGTACCATGGGGAGTACTCTTGCCTTGCCTGGATGAACGCATCACAGACCACCCCTTGGGCAGCTTGAACAACATCCAGAAAAAGGCACTGAAAATCATTGGGGAGGATGAGGACACTGCCCTAAGGAAATATGCAATTAGCCAGCTCAGCCAACGTAGAACTGTTTGTAGCAACAGCTGTGCTTTTTAAAATGCACACTGTGAAACTGTCCGGAGGATCTCAAAGCTCTGCTACCCCCCCACCAGATCTCCTTTGCCGACACCACTCAGAGAGCACGACCAAGTCACACCCTCCCCCCAAAACTCCCCAAGTCAACACCAAATGCTTGGGGAGGAGTTTTCTTCATTCGGCTTGTAACAACTTGGAACTGCCTCCACCTGTACTGTGGTAGTGAAAATCACCTCATAAAGAATGTTCAGGCCTTCAAGAAGAGACTAAACAAACACCTACTCAGCTAAAAAACTGTAATCTCCTGATGCTTAATGGCACTTATTCTGAAATATCTAGTCCTGAGCAGACTGCAGATCACGATAGGCTCTCGGAACATGAACTGTTAATGCCTGTATCTGCATAAGCATAAATAAAAAAAAAATAAAAAATAATTTGAAAACTGCTCATATTCCGTTTTACGTGGACTAAACCTTCAAAATGTCTGATGAGGTTGGTGGTGTTTTAAAAAGTTTTGCGTGCTTTCCGCCTTGTGGGATTTGCTTAGTACACACGTTGCAGATTGCTAATGTATTGTCTTTTTCGCACACCTTGTAGAATTGCCAGACCGGTGAAGCCATATTTAGCAGCGCGTAAAAAAAAATCGTCTCGCGAGTTTTGCGTCACCTGATCGGCTTTTCTGGATCGGCCTTTATAGAGACCGCCGATCAAACATCCCAAAGCTATTATTTATGCATCAGCGACCGATCAATCGGAGCACCCTTAGTAATTTTAACAAGTGCAGTTTTGTGCTATGGTGGGGCCTGAATCCTGACTGAAAATCTTCATAGAGATCTTTTAGAGATCTTAGAGAGGAAGGAGAACAATGGAGCAGACACTTTTTTTTTTTTTTTTTTTTTTTTTTTTTTTTTTTTTTTTTTTTTTATTTTAGACATCAACGGAAGATATAAAATGGGTCAGTAATTTGCCGTTTCATTAGGATAGTGATAGTTCTACCCGGGCGTATATAAGTGGAGCCATACAATTAATACAAGTAATACGCAGCATGCATGATACAAGATACAATACCTATATCAGTAAGGTAAGATCAATTCCATGCAATATAATTAAATCTAGCAATGATTAAAAGATGAGTGGCCGCGGACCCGTGACATTTTGCTTGACGACCCAAAGAGTTGAAGTCTGTAAACGGGGGGATCATTTGTATTATCAACATGAATGTTAAAGTCTCCGACAATTAGCGCACTATCAACATTAACCAAGAGGTCTGAGAGGAAATCTGCAAATTCTTTTTAGGAAATATGTATACGGCCCTGGCGGTCTATACACAGTAGCCACCACAGCGCAAGAGACTGGGGAGATTTTTTTTCTCCATATCTGACGGTGTGTAAACATTAAGCAGAAGTATTTCAAATGAATTAAACCTGTATCCTGTTTTCTAAGTAACATTGAGAATATAACTGTATATTGTTGCAACAATGCTGTCATGACCAATCTGACAGGGCTCATGCTTATTACATTTGCTTATAACATCAGTCTCAGTCAAGCTGTTTTTTTTTTAAACAATTTTGAGTATATCAAAATTGTTATCTATGATTGTTTCATTTACAATAAGTTCTACCCAACTCTGCTGGGGGTCAGGCCATCAGTGCGGAAAAAGCCTAGGACGTTTTAAATGGTTATTGTCATGGGTGTAAAGAACAGAAACTGCTCTTTGCTAATAATTGGAATCTTTTCTGGGACCAGTCAAGTTATTCCACACTGACCGAATCAATCATATATTTTTGAACCTTTCCTTTTAAGCCTTGTGGGGTCTTCGGTCTGTTCTGACCCGGAATATTTTATGTTTTGAAATGTTAAAAATCACAGCTTCATCGGAATGATATGAAATGCGGTGACTTTTATGGCACTTAGGGTGTGAACACACAGAAATTGAGGGCATGATTCGAACAGTCTAAGTGGGCGTAAAAAAAAATAGTAACACTCAGGGTCTTCAGTCAAAAATAACCGGCCATAGGAAATGAATGTGGGAAATAGACAAAAATATACAATAATTCAGCAGAATATTTGTGTACACAATCTACAAATCAGTCACAAAAACTAAAAAAAGTGCACGGTAGTGAGAGGGATGACACTAGGAAAAACATCAAGAGTGTGATATTGACACATCCATCTCACACACAGATTCACACGCGCGCACACACGCACACATACTTACACATAGACACCTATGAAATTACTGTGTCTGTAACACAGAGCAAAGTTTTGAGAATGTGAAATCCATTCAATAATTCAGTCATAATGCAGAAAAATGACGCTCTAAAATGCAAAAATCCAGTTTGCAAGAGACATTCTTTAGTTATCTGTGACCTCTGCAGCAGTTAGGCAAGCTGTTATGTAGAGTTAGTATGCAGGTATATACAGTTATAGTAGTTAGTATACACGGCAGTTTACATAGTAGCCTGCCATAGGATAAAGTTAAAATAGTATTTATAACTCTTATTTTATTTTATTAGTTCTCTTTTTATTTACTGTTTAATTTTTTTAATGCTTCCTGTTATTTGAGCATGTTTTGTTTATTGTTGTTTCCTTTTGTTAGTGATCATTGACATTTTACAAAAATAGACATGTTCATTGCAAAATGTTTACATAAACTGTTATTTTTGAATGAGTTGCATTGTTTAAATTAAATTCTAAATAAAAAAGGTTAACAAAATGATTACTCGTGTTCTCTTTCTAACATAATGTTCAGGTTTGATTGTAATCAGAATGCAAAAACTTTAATGACACATAATGCATGAAATCATTATTTATAACAAAAATATAAAACTATACAAAAAGTACTGTTTAGAATGTATATAATATTCAAGTCCCACTACTTGAATGAGTCAGCAATTATGTCTAAAATAATAAGGGAATTCACAAGCCTCTCTATAGATTCCTATACTGGCAATAAGTGGTTGCACCATGCACTTAGGGGGAAGTCGTGGCCTTATGGTTAGAGAGTTGGACTTGCAATCCAAGGGTTGTGAGTTTGAGTCTCGGGCCCGGCAGGAATTGTAGGTGGGGGAGTGAATGTACAGTGCTCTCTTCCACCTTCAGTACCACGACTGAGGTGCCCTTGAGCAAGGCACCGAACCCCCAACTGCTCCCGCTGGCGCCGCAGCATAAATGGCTGCCCACTGGCTCTCCTGCTCGGTGTGTGTTCACGGTGTGTGTGTGTTCACTGCTGTGTGTGTGCACTTTGGATGGGTTAAAAGCAGAGCACGAATTCCGAGTATGGGTTACCATACTTGGCTGTTTGTCACGTCACTTACATGTTTTTCTTTCTTTGCTCTGACCAGGTGGCGCTAAAAAATCTTCAAAAAAATGTTTTTGAAAGGCCTAGTCTCTGGTTTAATCTGAAATACAACATTAATTTAAAAATAATTTTGAAAAATTAGAAAAAAAAAAATGTACTATTTTCTATGAGAAAAATTGTTCATAATTATTGCATAAATATTAATTCATACCTTAAAATTTTCTCAAAATACAAAATAAAAAATATTTATTGAATAAAAATATATTCCATTGATTTCACTGGGGGGCAAAAAGTTACATTTCAGGTGTCCGGTCACTTTTGACCCTGAAGACCCACCCTGAGTGTGACTCCCAAATGAGGGCCGCACAAGGGATACACAAAGGCATTGTCATGTTAGAATAGAAAAGGATCCTGTCCAAAACTGTTGCTATAATTAAAAGCACACACTTCCCTATCAATTTCATGATAAGCTCCCTATCATTTCATTAAGATCATGGACAGTACTTAAGTAGTCAAACCTGTTCATTAGAAGGGGGTGTCCCAATACTTTTGGCAATATAGTTTATCTTTCCATAGAATATGCTTGTTCATCTGTCTCCCAATTTTCAAATGTTTAACTGAAGTCTTAAAAGCTAGTTTTTTTATCAGGGATGGAGCTAAACTCTGCAGGACAGTGGCCCTCCAGGACCGAAGTTGCCCTGAAATGGGAGTGTCATGACATGCAAAATGTCATTGTTTGCAGGGTCTAATATGAAGTATGATGGGTGTTTATGTATTTTTTATTTGTTATGTTATGGTTTTTTAAAAGTGCTATAAAAATAAAATTGAGTTGAGTCCTAAAGATTTTAATTAGCTGGTTCAAATGGGTTTGATAAGGGTTGGAGCTGGACTTTACATGAATTCACATAATCAGGAACAATACTGAGGTAAAAATAAAATGCTCATGGGTGCGTTTTCCAAAAACATCACTACAACTGTGGTCACCCCTTCCGTCTGTCGTGTCAAAATCTAACCAGTCTAGAGTTGGAGAGATCAGTGTCAAAAATAAAATTAAAGAATAAGGGACTATGATTTTATCTTCCACACTCTGTCAAGGAACTCCAGCGATTCCTTGGATTTGCCAACTTTTACCGCAGATTCGTCCAGAATTTCAGTCTCCTCTCAGCCACTCTCACTTTCTTGCTCCGTCGATTACCCAAGTTCCTATACTTGAACCCGAAGCTTAAGCCACCTTTAAGAAGCTCAAGGAGGCACTGCTTCCATCCTCACTCACCCAGATCCCTAACTACCGTTTCTGGTGGAAGTGGACGCCTCTTCCACCGGCGTGGGAGCTGTGCTGTCACAGTACCATGGAGAGCATCCCCGCCTCCATCCTTGTGCCTACTACTCTAGGAAGCTTTCCCCGGCGGAGTAAAATTATGACATCGGAAACCGGGAACTTCTTGCCATCAAGCTGGCTTTACAGGAGTGGCGCCACTGGCCTAAGGGAGCTCAACACCCCATTACTGTGATTATAAGAACCTTGAGTATCTCCACAGTGCCAAGAGGCTAAACCCCTGCTAGGCCCACTGGGCGTTGTTCTTCACCCGTTCCCACCTACCGTCCTGGAGATAAGAACCTCAAAGCTGACTCCCTGTCTCGTATCCACTCTCCTGACGAACCCACCACACCAGAGCTGATCCTTCCTCCAGCCATCCTAGTCAGTTGTATCCAGTGGACTCTGGAAGAGCAGATACGTGTCGCCACCCTCTCCGAACCTGCTCCGCTGGGAGGCACAGAAGGGAAAACCTATGTTCCATCCTCCCTGCGGCCAACCCTTCTGGGCTCACTGCATGCTTCCCCGGGCTCTGGACATTCAGGCAGCCAACGTACTCTCTCACTCCTACAAGCTCGGTACTGGTGGTTCAGTATGGCCTGGGATGTCTCCTAGTATGTCCACCGCTGCTCAGTCTGTGCCATCTCCAAGACTCCACATCACCTCTCCACTGGTAAACTGATTCCTTTGCCCATCCCACGTCGTTCATGGACCCATGTCGGAGTTTGACTTCATGACCGATCTCCCTAACTCCGAAGGGTTTACCTGCATTCTCGTTGCAGTCGATTGGTTCTCAAAAGCGTTGCAGATTGATTCCCCTCAAAGGCCTCCTCACAGCCATGGAGACAGCCAAAGCCCTGTTCCAAATATGTCCTTCTGCAACTTTTTTTCATCCCTGAGGATATCGTCTCCAACCGTGGGCCAACATTTCCCATGTCTGGAAGGCATTCTTCAAACTCTTGGGTGTTACACTAAGCCTTTCCTCCGGACCAAACCCCAGACCAACAGCCAGACTGAGTGGAAGACACATGAGATTGGGAGGTACCCGTATCCGGACCATACTCGCCATTCCAACCAAAACAGCTGGAGTCGTTTCCTCCCGTAGGTCAAGTATGCGCAGAACTCCCTGAAATAGACCACCACAGGCCTAACCCCGTTCCAGTGCATACTCTGTTTCCAACCCCCTCTGTTTCCTTGGACAGTAGAGCCCTCCGACATTCCAGCCGTGCACCACTGGTTCCGAATGAGCGAGAGAGTTTGGGACTCAGTCCATTTGAAAGTAGAGCAGTCAGTGATTAGAGGTGTGGACTTCTGGTTTGGAATGAGCGAGAGAGTTTGCATCTATCACCCAGGAGATAAGGTTTGGCTCTTGACCCGGGATCTGCGTCTCCACCTGCATGGAAGCAAGCAGAGTCCCCGCTACATAGGTCCCAGTTACCATTCTGGGGTTGCATTTCCCAAAAAAGAGAGTTTGGGACTCAGTTTGGGAGTTTGGGACTCAGCCCATAGTTGCTAACTTAGTTAGCAACTATGGTTTTGGGAAACGCACCCCTGGATGGGAGACCTCATGGGAGCAGGAGGTGCTCACCCTGTGGTCTGTGTGGTTCCTAACACCCCAGTATAGTGAAGGGGACACAATACTGTCAAAGTGCACCGTCTTTAGGATGAGACGATAAAAACCGAGGTCCTGACTCTCTGTGGTCATTTAAAAATTCCCATGGCACTTCTCGTTAAGAGTAGGGGTGTAACCCCGGTGTCATGCCCAAATAGCCGCCACTGACCCTTGTCTATCATGGCCTCCTAATATTCCCCATCCACTTGATTTGGCTCTATGACACTCTCTCGTTCCTCCACCTGTAGCTGGTGTGTGGTGAGCGCACTGACGCTGTTGTCCTGTGGCTGCCGTCATATCATTCAGGTGGATGCTGCACACTGGTCTTGGTTGAGAAGAGACCCCATTATTGTAAAGCACTTTGGGTGTATATCAATACACTAGATAAAAAGTGCTATATGAGGCAGATAAATGCATCCACTTCATTCCACCCATATTCATTCACTCCTCCTGAGGCAGATAAATGAGGTCATCTTCCACCTCCAACTTCCAGGCCGTACATCGTATCCACCCAGTATTCCATGTCTCACTCCTCAAACCCGTGCTTACTATCTTTTCCCTCTGCCCTTGGTCATCCCAACGAACCCACAGTGCCTCCTCCTCCTGAAGTCATGGCAGAAACCCTCTCTCTACTGCGTCCAAGAACATCTTGGACTATTCAGTGAAAGAACGGTGGTGCGGTCACCTGGAATACCTCCTTGATTGGGAAGCGTTTTGGGGAAACCACCCTCATCGTACCAGATACCAATCCCCTGATTATTGATCATACCAACACCACCACCAAGGAGTGTCTGTCGGCACTCATCAAGATGCTATACAATAACTGCACTTGCACTGCCATTGTCTGACTCTAACCTGTGATACTCTCTGTCTCTAGCTAACCAGCTGCTGTTCCCCATTCCTGCTTGCTCAGATCCGATCATCTCACACCTGACTCCTATTATTCATGTAAAAGCTTAGATATAACTAGTCCCCTAGTTGCATATTGCATTTTCTGTTTTTCTCTGTTATTAAGCTCAGTTTTGCTAAATTTGCCCCTCTTCAACCATATTATCAGCGAACACCATCAGCATAAGAAACAGCTGGATTCGTCAGTGCACTGTTTGCTTCGCGCTCAGACTCCACGCCTAATGCACTCCAACATGATCTGAATAAACGGTACTCCATTTGAGATTCAGTGCCCGGTTCCCAAAACGTTCTTGCTCAGCAGTAGATCCTATTCCTTCATCTCTCTTACCCCTCTGGAGCGATTAACGCGTATACGCTTTTATACGTGTATTTTGACTGAAACCCGAAAAGAACTTCAATTCAAACTTTCAGTTGCATGTATAATCAAATGATACATAAAAGGGTCGACTTTTGTTTACACTACATAATAACAACAAAAGCTTATATAACATAGTAACAAACACGGAGTGCCACTATTGCTGTTGCAATTTGCGGTCATTAAAATGAACTATTCTTCGTACTCACGAAGAGACTGAGAGAGATATCTATCGAATAAAGATATTACACGTCTACTTTTTTTGTAAACAAGTGCTGCCTGTTAACAAAATATACTGTTAAGGAGTATCCTGGAGTAATGAATGCAAAGCAATTTCCCGGTTTGTTCAGAGTCTCCCTTCATTGTCCTCCTAATGCTACACGCCCCGCCGCGCTGAACGGCTTACAAGTGTCAAATGTTTCACTGAATCTTCGCGGCTTTTTTGAAAAACTCCCACACAACAGAAGACACGCAGCGAGACTGTTATTCAAGTTTTTTTGTGGATGTCACTGGTTGCTTATCGGCGCTGAGGACATCTTCCTCTCTGTCACACCCCAAAAGACTGTGAATGTGGTTGAGGATTTGAGATTTGGATTTCCTATGCAGAAAAAAGAATTCTCGGGGTTAATTCAGCAGAGATCATAAACATGCGTAAGTCTCTTTTTATTTATTTATTACTTGTCCTAGATGTTTCACATAACGTTAAAACAATTTTTTGTTTGTACTTGTTAGACTTTTTCCAATGACGTTTTCCAAACTAGAATTCTGACTAAATGTAAATAATCAAGTGAAAGTATTATGAAGGCTCAATAACATATCACTACTAGACCATTCAAGAATCCAGCTTGATGTAAATAATTATTAATGTACCATAACTGTCGTTAGTGATGTAAACTCCTGCTGTTTCTTTCAATTTTAACCACGGCATAAAAAATATCTCAGCTCTTTTCAACAATAATAATAATAATAATATATGATAAGGACATGTAATAATACAATAATGGTTTTTTGTAGAACATAAGATTGGTGATTAAGATTGAGCTGAAGGATTGTGTGACTGGAGTAATGATGCAAAGAAATTCAGTTTTGAAAGTCATCTTTGATTGTTCCTAACAAAACTGTTTAAGTGCACTACAAGGAATATAATTATGACTGTGGGATAATTAAATATATATAATACGACTCCCCACACGTTCGTAAATTGGCTAAACATATATTTTGTCCTCACAGTCGGTCTGGACCATTCGTGAAGCCTACTCTCTCTCTTAGCGTTGTTTGAGCTCGAGACGCTAGTCGCCGCCACTTTGCAGCAGTCTTTAGAAATCAGCGCAGCGCAGTACAAGTCCAACTATGGTATGTTGACAATGTTGTAGCTCAAAAAATGATTTTATGTTATGGACATTTTAAGACTAATAATAAAATATGTTTGCAATGGATACAGGCCCAGGGGCGTGTCTAGAGCATTTTAAATGGGGTGGCCAGTCTGGGGCACTGGCTCAAAAGAGGTTGGCGGGGGGGGACATCTGCATATTTATGTGGGATTCACTCTCGAAGTAGCAGTGATTGACACAATGATGACCAAAGCAATAGACGGGGGAAAATATGTGAAAATGGGCATTAAGACTAGAGCACCCTCACTAATTTTAGAAGCACCATCAGTGATTATTTCTGGAACCTGGTTAATATGCTTTTATTGCAAAACTATATACAAAAACAACAAAATACAAATGCACTTAATAAAACAATTGAATAAATGCATATTTATAACCGGGGGGTGGCCAGCCAAATTTCAGGGGGGGCCGGTGCCACCCCTGGCCACCACGTAGACACGCCTCTGTACAGGCCTGTTTATGAAGTTGACTTTATTTGGTATCAGAACTAATATGGTGGTAATTAGCCTAGGCTATTTCATAATGTCATTAAAGCGTTTAAATTGGCAATCACTTTTGATAATTAAAATCTGGCAAACAATTTGGGTCTAAATGGCTAAGATCTATAAATGGGTAAGCATGGTGGTGTCCAGTAAGCGACCAACTATGGCAGCGATCCAGCGTGTCCTTGTATTGAATCAAAGATGGCGCCGGCCGCGGAGCCGTTTAGTCCATGTCAATTTTTTTATTTGGCAAAACTTAAGCCCTTTTGACATTTTGCCTGACGTGCTATATTAAAAAAATAGCCTCCCAAGACAACTCATTATGGAGCTGCTGGACCTTCTCAGACCTGCGCTTGCCAGGCTAACGCAGCGGAATTTTGCTTTAAGCCCTGAAGTCCAGCTGCTTGCAGCGCTAAGGTTTTTTTTGCTACAGGGAGCTTCATCGAGGCCGTGGGAGAGGGCTACGGCCTAAGCAAGACCTCGGTGAGGAGGTGCGTCCACACTGTCACCAACGCCCTTTTGCGCCATGCCGGGGATTACATCCGGGGAATTCTGACTGTAAAGTACCTTACCATTAATATAAAAGTGTATTACATGATTTTTTAGAAGTCTTTAAACCCATGTCAAGAAGCGGCACAAGTGGCACAACGGGATAAGGAGGGTGGATGATTAGCGAGGGATACCCGGTTCGTCTACCCGTCACAACATATCGTGTGAACATATTACTGACAATTTGATAATTTAATTAATAGTCTATATTTTACGCATAACTTAAACTATGTTAAAATGAATGTTTCATTTGCATAGAACGTGTTGTCTTTCTTAACGCCGTAATGCACCTTCGCATGAAGTTGAAAATCGATTCCTGAGCAATCGATGCCAACTAATTCAGCACCTTCACTTGGGACAGCGCCTTTGTAACGTTGGACGTAAGAGGCAGCGTGTTAAGAAGCTTCCTAAGGGACACTTCGGGGAACACACTTAGGAACATAAACAACTTTGGTAAGATATATCTTTCGAGTCTTCTTAGCGCCCTAAGAGTGAGCGTTATCGGTTAACCGGGCCCTGGTGATTTTATAAACTGCTAGAACCGGTTCTTGAATAGAGATCCGCTGTAGCAGTATGTGCAAGTCTGCTGAGCTAAGAACTGCTGCAACTTGAATATACAGTCGACAAAACTAAAAAGCTGAAGCATTTTTCCAGCATGTTTAATTGGTGTCTACTGATTGAGACAAACATTTGCTCTGCACCCATAAAACCTTGGCAAATGTTTGTCAAGATTTATATAAAGTTTTGAAATAAAATAAGCTGTTCCTGAAAATATCATGCATTATTGATGAAACAAATGTTTAGTTTGACAGTTTTACAATCCTTTCATTGTTTTCTATCTTTAAAAAAGCTGTTAAAAAATTTTCCAACATGTTTTTTTTTTACACTTTCTGATATTCAACAAAACACTCAAGGAAAATGCTTTTTGTCTCTCTGAGTAAATTACAGTCATGCTCCGTAACATCAGCTCATTGGACCTCTGTATCAAACGTGTCTGAACGAAACCGTTCTCGCTTCAGTGTACTGATGATTTGAGTAAATAACTTTAGAAAATTGTGCTGACTAGAGATGTTGAACTGTTTTGAACGATTCAGTCGGATTTGGTGAACTGAGCGTGCAGCTGTACAAATGTATCTGATGGTGAAACACATTACTATTGTTGATTTGGAAATCTCTCAGTCCCATTCAGAGCAAATGTACAACCGGCTGATCCCAATTTGTGTTGGGACCTGCAGGATCCCAATCCGGGCCTTCCTGGATGTACCATCAAGCCTCTGCAACTGATCCAGAATGCAGCAGCAAGGGTTGTCTTCAATGAGCCAAAAACAGCTCACGTTACTCCTCTCCTCATCAGGTTACACTGGCTACCAGTAGCCGCTCGCATCAAATTCAAGGTACTGATGCTTGCCTACAAAACTTCCACTGGCACGGCACCAACATACCTAAACTCACTAGTTCAGTCTTATGCACCCTCCAGAAGTTTGTGCTCTGCAAGTGAACGACGCCTTGTGTTGCCATCCCAAAGAGGTTCAAAATCACTCTCATGGACCTTTTCCTGGACTGTGCCCAGCTGGTGGAATGACCTCCCGATCTCAATTCAAACTCATTTTCAAAAAACATCTAAAGACTCATCTTTTTTGCCAACACTTAACCAACTGATACTAGTACTTACCTTTTCTTTTCTTGTCTATCATATTCTTTAAATAAAAAATTTAAAAAAAATAATACCCTGGCTACGTGTTCTGCACTACACTAACTGAGACTTGTCATGGCACTTGTATACTGTTGTTGTTCTCTTGTTGATCTGATTGCTTCTATTGTTCTCATTTGTAAGTCGCTTTGGATAAAAGCGTCTGCTAAATGATTAAATGTAAATGTGGCGCTTGTGGCTGTGCTGTGCAGTCAGTGAACTGCTTTTTTCACGTTAAACATTTTATGCGAGTATTATGACCAGTACTTTATTTGATCCTGTTCTGCAAAATGTTCGATTTTGAATTTTTGGGTTTCGGTAGGCCTATTTGTTTTAAAAAATCCAGCATTTACAGTGCATTAGATCGTGACAGTGCATGCGTGTGTGCAGACGAGGACGAATGAGCGCGGGTTTGGCTAGATGTATTTGGAGGTTATCGCTCACGTCTCGTTCTGCGCATATCCAAATGTTTCCATATTCGCAATGTATCTGAATGTTAAACTATTTTATAATTATATATTAATTATTTATTTTGTTTATTTATTTATTATGTAAACTAGATGGAAAATATCATCCTCTTCACATGAGCAAAAACGTCCTTGGCATAACAGCAGAGTGGACCGGTATACTACGGTCTATTTAAACTGACCAGTGTAACCTTTTATATGTTTGGTTGACTGTGTTCCTGTGGCTCAGTGGTAGAGCATTGCGTTAGCAGCGCAAAAGGTTGTGGGTTCAATTCCCAGGGAACACATGTTAGGTAAAAAATGTTAGTCTGAATGCATTGTAAGTCGCTTTGGATAAAAGCGTCTGGTACATGTAAATGTACTTTATTTTAATAATGAACAGACTGCGATGTAAGTTTGAAATTAGAATGCACTTTAGATGTTCTGTGTCATTTATACCAAATGCAAATGTTGCTGGTTGCTAGTGTGTTTGCAGCAGCACTATTATTTATTTTTTATATATTTTATTTTTTATATTTTTCAGTTTAATTGATTTTTATTTATAAAATCATTTTATTTAAATGTATATTTAAGTTTACATTTATGTTCCAACAAACTTGAAAAATTCTGCTTGATAAATGCTCTAAAACTTATGTAACATGATTGACTTTTATATATATATATATATATATATATACTATATATATATATATATATATATATAACCTGTTTTATCTATTTAATACTTGGTCAGTTTATTGATTTGTTTGGTTAACTTTAGAAATTTTTTTTTATTTTTAATACCGTGCAGTGCACAAAATTAAAATTCGACAGATGGTTCAAGTCAGTGCTCAATAAATGATGATAAGTTTAGAAATGTTGTGCATCCACTTATTATTAGTGTGACATTTTAGCATGCAAATGAGGGGGAGAACTTCAAGATATCGGCCCTAAAAATCGGCAGCACATATCGGCCATCGGCTGACCCTGACCTCTAAACATTGGCATCAGCTATAGAAAAAAAAACATATCAGTCGATCTCTACAGACAATTATCTTTTCTTGTAAAATGTGACAACAAGATTGCAAATTCAAAAGCGATAGCATCCAAAGCCTGCGGCTTACAAAATAGCAAAGAGGAACTCCCGTTTACAAAATTCAAGTCACAAATAATACTACTAATGAAAAAGAACAGGTTAAATGGTAACCTTTTTCGTTTCCATATAAATTATAAACTAAGAAAAATCAGCATGCATTGATTAATCCCATACTGTAACAAAACAAAAACAAAAAAACAACTGCGACAATATCATATGCTCATGCGACCAACTGAGAAAGTTAGTTGCAAAAAAAACACCAGTGTTAAGAATGAGTCTGGAGCCCTGGCTTTTATAACTACCAGCTTGAAAGAATTTGTGATGTGTCCTAAAGAATGCAAAGAATTAACAATATTGACAAGAGGTTCTGAGATTAATTTGTATTTGTTTATTGGGTATAGAATCTAGCACATGAGGTTGGATTTGATGTTTTACTTTCTAAAGGCTTTAATGTCTTGGTGCCGTTAAATTGGTGTTCTCTTGTTTTTGTTTCCTTTCACCTTAGACCTGATGCCACGAAAGAGGAGAGTCAACACTTTAATGAAATGGATCAGAGAAAATCACTATGAGAAATGTCATGATTTTATGGCCAGGGAAATCATCTTTTACTTACTCACCAACTCAAAAAACACAAACTAGATGTGTTGAATTCCAGATGAGAGTTCACACTGGAGAGAAGCCTTATGCCTGCCAGCAGTGTGGAAAGAGATTTATTCGAAAAGACAAATTTAAAGTCCACATGAAAATGCACAGTGGAAAGAAGCCTTTCACTTGCAAACAGTGTGGGAAGAGTAAGAGTTTCTCCTAAGAGGAAATCTTAACATTCACATGAGAATTCACACTGGAGAGAAGCCTTTTCGTTGCTCACAGTGTGGAAAAAGTTTTAAACAGAAAAAGTACCTTAATGCCCACGTGACAATTCACACTGGAGAGAAACCTTACACCTGCAAACTGTGTGGAAAGAGCTACAAAAGAAATGAAAATCTTAAAATTCACATGAGAATTCACACTGGAGAGAAGCCTTACACCTGCAAACTGTGTGGGAAGAGCTTTACACAAAAAGAAAATCTTAAAATTCACACAGGAAATCACACTGGAGAGAAGCCGTTCAAATGCTCTCAGTGTGGAAAGAGTTTTAAACAGAAAAAGTACCTCAATGGCCATATGACAATTCACACTGGAGAGAAGCCATTTGATTGTGATCAGTGTGAAAAGAGTTTCAGATATAAAGCACAGCTTGATCTTCACATGAGGAGTCACTCAGGAGAGAACTGTTTTATATGTCAGCAGTGTGGAAAGAGTTTCTCACACAGAGGAAACTTTGAGAATCACATGAGAATTCACACTGGAGAGAAGCCTTTCACCTGCCAAGAGTGTGGAAAGAGCTTCACAAATAAAGGAAACCTTAAGATTCACATGAGAGTTCACACTGGAGAGAAGCCTTACAAGTGTGTTCAGTGTGACATCAGTTTCACATATCACACAAACCTGAAACGGCATGTGCAAACTCACTCTGGAAAGAAAATCCAAACCTGAGGTGTGACAGGCAATTTCAACAATCATCTGTGTGTTCACTCTGAAGAAAGACAATTCAATTGTGATCAGTCTAATTAAAACATCACATAACACATTCTTATGAAAAATCCTATAAATGTGGGAACCTGATTGTGTCCTTTGTTAATTCCTATTCAGACAGGATTAGATTTTTACATGGAGAGGTGGGATAAAGTAAGTGTTACCGAGTCCCCGAATGTGTCATCTCAGTAATAATGGACAATATCAGTAAAGATTACAGGCGACATTCTCTAAAAAGATCCAGAAGAATTAACCTCAGGTAATGCTAATCCCATGCGAATAGACCAGCTGTAAATATGTACGCAAATATTCCATCTTTTACTGTTTTAAAGTAGCTTTCTGTGGTTTTTACAAGTATGGAGGCACTTAAAGAAGCATTCAGTTGCATGTTTTCAGCACACCATTCAGGTCAAAAAGAAGGTTAAAAGCACTTGTTAGAGGCACAAAATTTATTTTAGTTTCAGGTAAGTGCCTAATCCCATCTGAATAGGGCTTTACAGAGTTCTTATACAACAGAGTTCTCTAACAAAAAAAGAAGTTGAAGTGTTTTATTAGTATACTTTTCAACTAAAAATAGGAAAGTATTCTTCTAATCTTCACAGGTGAAGAAGCAGAAACTTAGCGATAGAAGGATTGCTTATGAACATGTAATCTAACGTGATTATCAATCATTAAACAGACATATAAAATCAAAACTGCCTAATGTTACCTTGAAGCTACTGAGGGTATTGATGCTGTACTCGATCTAGTCCATATATATTGTAATCATCGATCCAGATGTAGGCCTTTGACAAAAGTATGGTTTTTTTCAGCTTTTTATTCAAAATGTTGCTGTTTTATGAAACCTACCCACATTCAATTGTTGATTAAAAAAAGAATGTGTTATGCTATAATAAAATGTTTGTTTTTTAAAAAAGCAGAGGTTCATTTCTTTCATTTGATATGCTGTATGTACAGATGTTGAAACAACAGAAAATTTTGGGGGCCATGAAACTTTTGTGAAAAATAATTTAAAAAAATGCTGCCTTTGGCTGGCAAGTTAAAGTACAGTTAAAGGTGTATTTCAAGTATAAAATGCCTAAAATGGAACATAGTAGTATACTTCATTTAAAGAAACTTTCAGCATTTACATAATAGTATGTGCACAGTTTACCCTGCAAAAAATAAGAAATCAGACACTACATAAAAAGGCAATTGGTAAAAAAGGACAATGAATTCAACCTGAAACTCCAGCATTGAATGTAACCAGTCCATGAATGGAAATGCAGTGTACACAAACAAGTGAAGGATTGCTTGCAAAAATGCAATTCTGATAATGGCTAAAGTACGGTGGTCGAGAGAACTTAACGCACTGCAACCTAAGAAAACACATGCAAATAGAAAAATCACCAGGAAATTAAGAAAATATCTTCATGAGTTTGACAACATATGTGCTGCAAATACTCTCAACCCAACCAAAAAGAAAAATGCGATTCAAAAACAGAAACATGCTGCAAATATTTACAACACAACCAAACACAGAAATGTGCTGCACCCGCAAGCACACTGCAGACACCCCCATTGTTACAACTTGAAGATTCTGACATCCATCCAAAAAAAGGTGCGCTCAGTTCATCTCAGATGGTTGCATCTCGATCATCCTTTGCTGGCTGTGCCGATTTAAATCTAGTGGTTCTGTTTGTGGACTCGTGTCGCAAGTTCAGTTGACGCAGGTATTGTGTTGGTTCTCTCCGGCAAATCAGTGATCAGCAGAGTTTACATGTCACATTTGGTAAAACTATGGTTCACTTGGAACCTCAACAGAGGTGGTACTGAAAAAAGTACCAGGTAAATGTACCCAGTGGGAAAACCCTCCAAAAAGTGAACCGTACCTGATCCGTACCGTGGTCGTACCATTCAGTGGAAAAAACGCTATTAGATAGGATGTCTGGAACCAGGTGAGCACCTGACACTTTCTACACCTTACAGTAAAGCTCTGAAGTTTAACTGCCCGTCTTGTTAGTTGTGATGAAGAATTTTGGTGATTAAAATCCGAAGTAATGGCAGAATGGTGGGTTATCTCAAAATGACATCATTTCAAATATGTCCCCCACTTTTTTTTACTGCCCAAACTATAGCCGAACATTCTTTTTCATCCATAGAGTAAGCCTTCACGGCATCATGGAGAAGTCTTGCTGCATAGGTATTACACTCTCCTCTCTTGATCAAACTCCGGGGGGTACGGCACTGTGCCCCAAGGCCAAAGTCATGTACAGAGTGCCTTTTTAAAGCATGTAAGATAGGTGTGATCACATTCTGAGTAAATGAGGGAATTAAAATGATGGTAGTGGCACCGACGGCAAGGCCACAGGAACCTTTACAAATTTTTTCGGTTTTGGAAAATGTAAATTCACTATGATTGCCTTCACTATTTGATGCGTTAGTGCTTTGCTATGCTGGTTACTCCTCCATCCTCCTACCTTCCGATATCTCGCTTTTTAAGTTCAAAGAACTAAAGATGGTAGCGTCCCATAGATATAAGCCATAGAGTGAAGCAATGATGTCTTGTTATGCGGAATAGGGAAAGTCCATCTAGGGGGATTTGGCATTCAAAATAGTCGATGAAGAAAGCGTATACTTTCTGTCTTGTCTTGGACGACAAGGACTTAACGTGTGTGCGATGCCCATGAAGAGGTGGAGGGCTGAGTAATCCCACTCCTTTCTGCATTTTATCTACTTTCTCATCTTTGAAGCTGTTTGCTTGTGTACTGGCATTTGGATAGGCTTTCCGACTTATTGGTACTTCATCACCCTGGTAGTGTGTTACGGGTGGGTGATGACTCGCAAAGTAAATTCCAACAAACTCAACAACAAAACTTTAAACTCTCTTTTATGATCTGTTGTAACTGTACATAAGATCTTTTATCATAGTTACTGAGGCTCTTGGTCATTTGGGAAAGTATCTGAGGATTTTCAGTCAGGATTTAAGACTGTATCATAGTATCATGAGACTGCTCTCATCATCGATCCTGGTTGTATTTCTCTATTAGTGGTACTGGATCTTAGACCTGCTGTTTGACACTATCGACCATAACATTCTTTTTGAGTAGATGACAATAATTATGTTGGGCATTAGTGATATTGGCATTGGCATGGTCAAATCTTAATTATCTGGCTGTTCATCAATTTGTAGCAATGAATGATGAGGTATCATACTTGTTCACAAGTACAAGTATGGAGTACCACAAGGCTCAGTGGCCTAATCTTCCGTTGCTTTTCACACTTTTTACATTTTACCATTAGGAGGACTTCATAGCTTTCACTGTTATGCTGATGATTACTCCGGCTCTATATTTCTTTTGTGCCTGATGAAACATACCAATTCGCAAAACTAACAGAATGCATAGTCGATATATTAAAAAGAATGGATAATAGGATTTTTTTTAATTTTCCTACTATTAAATTCTGGGCCAAAAACCTTCACGATGTATATACTAAAACAGAGTCTGAACACTTGACAGCCTGCTGCTGTTTAATCTTTGTTATTAGTTTAGGAACCTAGCTATGAGTGCTTTTGATAGCAATCTTTCTTTTTGAAAAACCATGTTTCTAGCATCTTGTAAAAACCCGTGGCATTTTTCCATCTTAAAAATGTATATAAATATTACGACCTATGCCTCTCATGTCAAATGCAAGAACATGTTTAATTAATTAATCTCTTTGAGCCTGAAGGTTATAAGTCTTTATTTTAATGGGCTGTATTGGGTGGTCTGTCTCTGCGTGCTTAATAAAGCTAACATCTACTAGCCTATGTGGCTAAATATGAGCAGAGCAGCTAGAGTTCTTAGCTAAGAACGCGCCAGAAGATATAAGACCTGCATATTAGGACCTCGATATCTGTCAACTGGTGCTGCGCATTAGCTGCACCCTTACTTGAAGCACGTGAGTACAATTTATAAAGGGCTTATTAACTGGGCCATTTGTTTTTTAAATTTTGTACTGTTGCTCTGAGGTCCTTGTCTTATGATGTTATCAAGATGTTTTATACATCAGAATTAAAGCATGGATATATAAATTTAGAAGTAATAGTGTCGATATTTTCTAGTTCCCTGTTTTATAAACGTGAGGATTCCCCCTCATCAAAACGTCCTAGCCTGGTTTGAAGATTTATGGGCGGATATGTTAGACTTGGAAGATAAGTATGCACCGGCCAGCTAGTGACTGAGAATTGGCTAATAGATTGTGTATGTTCTGAGCAGCGGTATATTCCTCATAGATGGGCCTGGCTGTGATTTGTTTCTAAAGATCCGGCATAAGCTACATATGGCATATCATCCCGAGATAGATCTGTAATTAGAGACAAAGTAGGTCTATAAGTACAGGGCGACAGAGACGTAACTGAAGAAACATTTAACCTCAGCGTACCTTACTCGTCATGATTCCAATATAGATCGGTTGGCATCCAGTCAGGGCAATCCTTTTTAGGGTGTATTGCACGACCAGGAAAGTCCGGCTTAGGATTCACTTGGCTTTGGTCTGGACCAAATATCAATGTTGATTATTTTTTTTTGGGGTTTTGTTTTTTCACCACCCCACACAGAAATTCTCAAGCAGTGAAAAAAAGCAGGCTAATCATAGAGATTTTTCATAAGCAGCAATTGTTACTTTTATATTATGTAGTGTTATAGCAAATACAAAATTATTTTAGCTGATTTTCTGTTATTAGCTATACAAACGCAATATGAAGACACTTATGTCTCACTTACCAGATGAGAACCACATGTCATTCTATACAATGTTGTAACAAGGATTTAGCAAAGTACTGAAGAAGTGCTAGCCAGACATGTTGCATGGCGCGAGAGAGGCATGCTCTTATGTGCGGGCCTACCAGGCATCATGACACTGGGCACTGGCCCAGAATAGGTATAAAAGGACAAACAAGTAGGTGAAAAACTTTAGAAAAACAGCGCGCATGAGGAAACGCGATTGCGAGGCTTTTTGAAAGTGTTATGGTTAAGTGTGGCTGATCGTGCCGTTATAACGAAACGGCGCTGGTCACACGGGGCCTCAAATTTAGGCCTGAGGCCTCGGCCGTACCCGACGGCTTATCAGAATTTACCTGCGCGAGCCGATCGGCGATCGATGCCGCGCCCCCTATCTCCGTCAAACGGGGCTATAACATACTGATCTGTTTGCAGGCTATAAGAATAGTTCAGTTTTGTATGCAATCTGCAAAGTGTTCTTAGTTATTTCGTTTTTTAATTAAGTTAATTTTGAAAACTGTCTTGGAGGGGGGCATTTTATTTGTTCGTTAATATATAATTTTTGGTTTTTTATTTGTTTTTGTTTTTTGGTTGACCGACATCGGCGCTAGGGCGGTGCTAATAAAAAGGACAGTAGCCTGATGCATATATTGTTTGATCAATTTAGGGAGCGCTTCTCGAAATCATCAGCGCTTGCCTAAACTAATAATCTATAGATATACTAATAACTGTTTCATATCTGCATTATAAGCAGTTTTAAACGTTAAACCTAGATAAATGTGGCTATAGTTTGTGTGGAGAGTGGAAGGGCTATGCCCTCCCCTATTCCGCCCCCAAGCAAAACAAAACAAGACGCGCTTTGCTAGGATGGACATAGAAGTGTGGCATGTGCATGATCAACACAAGTTGGGGGGTGCCGTCATCTTTTGCTCGTAAGGTAAGAGTAATTCATCATTTCGTAGAACTGTAAAATTGCTATACTCTTTTATTATTGTTGGAAGGCACTCACAGAGATTCACAAGATCGTTGTGAGGCTTTTATTAAATAAAGAAAAAACAAAAGTCATGATGCGCTTCTATGCCGTGCTTGGTGCTTTGAGTAGGGAGGCACTATGGCCAAAAAATGAAGGCCAAAAGCTCCAGTGAATACATGCTCCAATTCACTAGATCAAGTATAAAGTATATCTAGACAGAAAGCTTTAAATTTGGGGTATTTAGGACCGAGAATAAAAAACATATCGAAAAGGGTCAGTAAATTCTTTTATATAATCATAATCCAGTGAAATTGGATAAATTTATGTCCATACAAATCAGCGGAAGGTAAAAGCAGGTATCGTAAAGTGTACTTTATTTCTTTGTCTCCCATCTAGTGTTAGGGGTCGCAGTTGGCTTCGCTTGTAGGAAACGCTTGTTTGTCGTTAGCTGTGTTAGTAGACGTGCAAGGCGTTTGGTCTGCGTATCTTCATCGCATAGGGCATCTAGTCAGTGTCGTTCGCCGATATTGTTTAGATCTTTGTTGTCGATGCAAAGTAGAAGTGTGTTTCAGTGCTGAATTCATATACTTCCGTTTTGTCTGACGGGTGTATAAATAAAAGGTTAGTAAACAGCGGCAGCTCCTCGTTAAGCCTCCTCTCGTGGTGACGATCAAGAGCAAAAGACCATCAACTCTACCATGCCACTCCACCGGGCAGGGACAAGTAAGGGATACAAGTATTGTTTTGATTTAATCCTTTTTCCTTCTACTTGTTTCACTTCGCTTCCCAGTTTGTATAACTACCTTATGTGTTTCCAGATCCCAATATCACTACTCTTCACTCACAACCACGATCACACAAATGTAGGCAGCCAACTCAATAACTGCACACTCTTGCCTATATCTGCTAATACACTACCTTTTTCTATTGGTCTCTGGAATTGCCAGTCTGTTGTAAACAAAGCCGATTTCATTAATGTATTATAGCCTGGTCTAAAGCTTAATCTCATGGCTCTGATAGAGACCTTGATCAAAACCAGAGGACACTACACTCTGCAGCCCTCTCTCCACACACTTATCATTTTCCCACCACCCCGCTTTGACTGGAAAAAGAGGTGGAGGTAATTGGCTCCGTTTCCATCTCTAATGATTGAAATTTAATCCTTTACCATCTTTTTGGGTATCAACAGTTCCCTTTGAAATCATCCCCATTACTGTTACTCTACCCTCTCTTAAAATACATTTCGGGGAAGTTGGTTTCATCACCCCTCAGGACCACTAGGTAACTTTTTGGTGAACAGATGTGCTGTTTCTTAACCTTTCTCCTGAGGATGCAATTCCCCAGTTATGCTTGAGATTTCCAATATCCACCTAGATAAACCCCATCTGCTGACTCTTA